>NC_054740.1:50744239-50867278 GCF_018143015.1 Lytechinus variegatus | reverse complement strand
ATGGAATCAAGTACATAGCAAATGCATCGAAAATGCCCATCAAATGACAATTAGCAGCTGGGGGTCTTTGTCGAAAATTGGTGAGCCAGAATTTTGTCCCAAGTTTTGGAGCTGATGAAAAATTGCAAATATGTTGTTGGTCCAGAGTCCAAGACAAAACTGTTGTTTTGATTGAACAATTTTTGACAAAAGCTTCTTGGTGGTTCACCGTCATGAAGGACATTTGTCAAAAGATATTCCACGTTCTTGAATCAGGCATCGCGGAAGCAAGAATTCCCTAGTATCTGACAGGGTACTCACTTGCTGATAGGCACTGTGATAATGTTAAGGAAGGCCCACTGGCCTAGGTAATGAAGGTACATCCTGATGAAGAAGATAACACACAGGAGCAGGATCAGGGTCCAGAACTCCCTGGACCGCCACTGGGACAAGCCCAGCTCCGCAAAGAGCTGACGACTGATGTACTGGACCTTCTCATGGCCCCGGCGAGCGGTGTGACCCTTCGTGGAGAACGGTTTCCTGGAGGTGGAAGAGAAATGAGAATACAAGACAAAGTAGTAAATTGAGATGCGACAGTCAGTCAGTATAACTCACTGGGAAGGAAGAGTAGCCAGAACAGCTTAAAGCTTTAACATGTGCTGTCCAATACATAAACCTTACGACTGACATCTCTTGAGATTTAGAAAGGTGAAGATGATAAACATTAGGGTGTTTAACATTACAAAATGTTTTACATTTCCACACAAAGCAGAGGTCTGGGGTGATTAAAACAAACTGTTGCTTCTGGTTGTAATATGTAAATATAATACCTGCAGTGTCTGGCGAAATCAACTTTATCAACTTTATCAGATCTAGTAACATTTTTAATGACAGATCATGATGTTGTTTCAAAGTTGAATGACACAGTATTGCATAAAGCAGTGTCGTATTCTTGCAGAGACAGAGTCAGCCAAGAAGTTGTCCATTATTACCTGGTTCAAACTGCAAGAAGGCGTACATCAAAGGGGAATAATACTAGTTGAGCCCTGCATTGTCACATAACAAGGACATACATTTAGGTCTAGTTGAAGTATTACAATAGGGTACATGTATATCTCAAAGAATATTGATGACTTACTGCACAGCAAAGCCATGGGTGGCTAGCTCCTCAAGATGAGTGAGCTTCTTGCGTTTCTTGCGCTGGTTGAGTAGAGTTGTCTTGGGGATCATGGTGTACATGCGCCGAATGTAGTCGGTCTGCGGTGGGTTCAGGTGTTGCTGTATACAGAGCAAATATACATCAATCATTTAAATCAGCAATTGATTTACCTTAAATCAGTACATGTATTGAATATATGGAAATTGAAATGATGCTTACTGCAATTTTCACAGTGCAGGAGATATAGAAAGATTCTCTACAGGAACTAGACTGATTTCAGAAAATATAAGATTGCCATCATCACCCTAATTCTCATTTTTTTTCTTCACATTTTGAGATAAAAAAACATATATTTATGATAAAGAAACAAAACACCTATAAACTTCACACCTTGTAGAAGAGTCCAGGTTCTCCCTTGACCGGTCGGAAGCCATCTTCCTTCTTCTTGATGTAATCTTCATCGTCCTCATCCGACTCAGAGTCCGTGTCCAGGTAAGCCTTCTCGTACTTGCCCAGGAGCTTCCTGGATCCCACAGTGGTTGGAGGAGGGTCCTCGTCCTTTGGCTTGGTGCCACGGAAACGGACGCCTTCAGATGATTCTATGGTCTTGGTAGAGGCCTCGCTCTCCTGGAGTTTGGAAGGAGATTGATAGTGAGGTCATTGATTGGGTAAGTGGTACCTCCATCTAACTTAGACCTGCTTCATCTTCTTTCCATTTTGTCTCATCCCACTTGGTGTAACCTTACTTTGTCTATGGACAGTTTGTCTAAGTAACATTTGGTCTAATGAAGTACATTTACTGTTTCATCCAATCTCAAATTAGGCTATATATTATAATGGCTAATATTCACTTGGGATACAGATACAATCAATCTAACCAATGTAACGAACGTCTCTGGCTGTCTCGCCTGCATTACGCGATTTAATATAGCTGCAGTGTTGACTTTGAAAACAGCTATTGAATATTACTATTCACAAAAGAAAATATTCATATATGATAATAAAATACTACCTCCATTGACCCAACTTGACCTTTAATCTGATCATGTGATGTGTTCCCATGAAAATCTACATATGGGACTACAATATTTACCGAGTTCAAATTCAAATCAGAGTCGGGAAAGAGGTGAATATTCTTCATTTTTCTGATATTTTTCAACTAAATCAAAATAATTTTAAGTAATTATGGAAAACAGATGGCCATTTCATGGATTTAAAGATGTAAAATGTGAAATTTTAGCCCCCCCCCCAATATTTTTTATTTTTTTTAGGAGCGTGATTTTTTGCTCTCCTTATTTTTTTTTAGGAGCGCGGTAGAAGCGCCAGCGTGATCGCGCTCCTCTAAAATGAAGGTCTGCTTATGTCTATGTTTCATGAACCACTTGTGTAGATTCATAAACTTTCTAAGTTATGATGCCAATTCAACAAATATCCCCAACACTGCCAAAGTTCATTGACCTTAAATGACCTTTGATCTTGCTCATGTGACAGGAAACACGCACAGGATGTTCAGGGATACTTAATCGCTCTTATGTCTAATTTTCAGAGATACTTAATCGCTCTTATGTCTAAGTTTCATGAACTAGATCCATAAAATTATAAAGTTATAATGACAATTCCACAAATACCCCCTACAGTTCATTGACCGTAAGTGACCTTTAACCTAGGTCAAGTGACCTAAAACTCAGGCAAGATCTTCATTGATACACTATCACCCTTCTGTCCAAGTTTCATGAACTAGGTCCATATGCTTTCTAAGTTATGATGACATTTCAAAAACTTAACCTTAGTTAAGATTTCAAAGTGGTGCTTATAGTCTGGCACTGCTATGCAGGCTAGACAAAAATGCAACAGAAATTTGCAATCGATTGCAAATATTTTCTTATAGCACCCCCGCATGTCTTACATGGCAGGAGAGGAAAAGATAAAAGAATCTGCATACCAGTTTCATGCTGTCGTTATCCTTGACACTGCCCTCACTGCTTGTGAGACCAGCCTTGATGCTCCCTGTACCAATGCTGCTGCTACCTCCCCTTGGAGTGGATCCCTCTCCTTCTTCGCTGCCAAGACCAAAACTGACCTTTGACCCTTTGACATCAGCAGCTGATTGGTTATCACCTGAAATACATGGATGAATAAACACTATGGGTGGTATTCTGATGATTAAATCCAGGAACCAAAGATCAAAATTGAGGACAAGTTGTGAGTAATCTCAATAAGTATGACTTCAACTGATTTTCTGAAGGTGGATAGCTGGTCTCAGCAAAATTATCGGGAGAACCACTCGTCAACTTTGATGCATAAGCAGTAAGCAATCACCTCAAAGAGAAAGTGGGCAGATATTCTCAAGGTTTTTCACCTTTGCTGATTTAAATTGTTTAATTTCATAGTTCAACATCCCAAATATTTCTCCTTCTTCAAATTTAACATTTATTTCTGCACATAAATCAGAACCAAAATTATGATTACAAAGGATTTATGAATAAGCAAAATAGAGAAAAAAATGTTGAAGTAACTGGATGTACTATATTACAAATGTTCCGGATTTGGCAACAATTATCCTTGATTTCTGTGCTCATGAAATTAATATGTGCGGTGACTAATAAGCCCCGATTATGAGAAGCCCAAAATGTATTAATTTTGTTTACATTGTTTGTTTCTCATGTTCACTACATTATTTTCTCATACTTGAATGATGAAGAAACCTATTATAGTTATTGTTTCTAGACAGTTAGGAGGAATGAGAAGAATTGTAATCTGAGCGAATAAAGTGAGCCTGCAATGTTCAAAGTTTGTTCAACATATGGCTTTCTGTAGTTAAGCCATAAGTGCAGAATAGAGGACATTGAATACAGTGTTCATACCATTACTTGAGACCATGTCAACCTGAGATCCTGGGACGGGTTCTTCACCATCAATGGCTTCTTCTGCTCCTTTGATTCTATCAGGGTACCCAATCAGGTTAGAGGAAAATTGAAGCTCTACCTCATACTCCTTCTGACCAGCTAGGTACCTGGATCATTGAACAAAGGAGAAAAGTAATAATAATAATAACAATAATAACAATAATAATAACAATAATAACAATAATAACAATAATAATAATAATATTATAATGGAACTGTGGCATACTAAAGGATAGAACCATCAACTGCAACAAGCCAGACATCATCGTCAGAGACAACAACATAGTAAATATCATTGAGGTCTCTGTTCCCCATGATATCAACATTGCTGTAAAGGAAAGAGACAAACGGCTCTAGTATCAAGACGTAAGGATTGAGTTGAAGAAGATGTGGAACGTGAAGTCAGAGGTCACACCAGTCATCATTGGTCAATCAGGAATGGTGAAGAAGGGAATGGGAGCCTGCATAACCAAGATATCTCCTCACCTTCGGATGTACGACATTCGGAAGGCAGCTATCTTTGGTACAACCAGATTGATAAGAAAGACTCTCGGACATTAGTAGTGTAAAGTTCCTAGTTGCACTTGAAATTACTTGGTGCTTTTTGTTAGAGCAAAGTTATTCAAGAAAAAATACAGACTTGATCCTGTTTAGAATAATAATAATAATATAATAAAGGATTACATAAATGCACAAAGTTAAAGCTTAACATTGTTGGGAGGTCTAGGAGCCTGTTTCATAAAACCTGTTACAATTTGCACTAACAGTTAAAGCTACTGAAATCCCTCAATTTGATTGGCTGATATTAAATCTGTTATAGAAATCATGAATATGTTATTATAACAAGTCTTTATAGAATGGGCCCTAGATCTGGTAGCTTTGATTGATTCATTGTGTAGGTTTCACAGTCTCCATCTATTGAGGCTGTGTAAATATTTTGTTCAAGATCTAGGAGATTTGTTGTATAAATAATAAATGGATTCATTCATTCATTAACTCATCTGTTTTATTTGTGAGATAGTGTGTACACATCCTGAACTTGATTGTGGACAGATTGTATAATGAACGCATATTTCAGAAAATAATAAATGTCAGTATCAACATCATCATCAACAACATACTCTTATCATCATAATCTTGATTATCACTTAGCACCCTCATCATCAGACATAATTATCATCGGCATCATCATTATCAAAATCATCATCACCGTCATCATTATCACCATCATCACCACCATCATTGTCAACTATTGGCATCATCAACACCATCATCATCATCATCGTCGTCATCATCATCGTTTTCGTCATCATCATCGTCGTCATCATCATCATCAGCACCATCATCATCATCATCAGCACCACCATCATCATCATTATCATCATCATCGTTATCATCATCATCGTCGTCGTCATTATCATCGTCGTCATCATCAGCACCACCATCATCATTATCATCATCACCATCATCATCAACACCATCATCATCAACACCATCATCATACTCATCATCAACACCATCATCATACTCATCATCATAATCATCATCATCTTCATCATCATCATCATCATCAGCACTATCATCATCACCATCATCATAATTATTATCATTATCATCGTCATCACCACCACCACCCCTACTGACCACTTTTACCACCACCACCACCAGGTATAAATATATTTATTAGAATGTATATATGCATATGTTATTCATTATGTAATTGCTTGTTGTTATGATTACACTTGTATACTTTCGTTATTGGAATGTGGCAATAAATAAATCAAATCAAAAATCCCTATCATCATCACCACCACCATCATCATTCATTCTATCTTACCTTGGCAACCTCACAATCTCGAAGTAGAGATTACAAAGCCAGTGATCTAGGTCTGATGCCATCAGCTTCTCAACCGTCTCATGACGGTCAATGCGAGTATCGATCTCTCCCCTCAGCATTGGTGTTTTATACCTTCACAAAATGAAGAAAAGAAAAGAACATACAGAAATAGTATTGCAATCTACTCCATGTGTTCAGGCTTACTTTAAACATTACATACACATATATTGTACAGACATCAAATTATTTATTAAATCTGCTATTAAATTTGCAACCACATATGCTGAATATTTCAAGGTGCTGATATGTTTGGTGAACGACTGCAACAAACATATTTCACTTTCTGATGTACAAACACAGAAAAAAAAATAGAAGAAAAAAAACCTATCAATCTACAAGTGAAATACTTTAAACTTTGCAAATGCATACCGTAATTATTCAGTATCACCAATTGGATTTTCAGATTCTCCATTCATCCACAAACATTGGATACTTTTTTTAACATAAGATACATATATGTGAGGCATAGAGGACATTTAATGGCATAAACCTGAATCTTGTGGAAATCATTCCAACAAGTGGAAAGATGATTATTTTGTAGAGTGCACACTGCTTCTCATTTCAAAGCCCTATGAATGAATTGGATGGGGATGAATAGTGATTTAACATACCATGGTAAAATGTACAATAAACATTTCATACTCCCTTTACATAGCAGTGAGCTTTAACATTCAACTTTCAGAGAGAATTTACTGAGGAAGGAAGGAAATTTTTCTTGAATACACACAATCCAATGGTTGATGTTGAAAATCAGTTTTTCAGTTAATTTTGAGGGAGACTTAACAGCCCTAGCTTTCTGCCTTGCTAGTGGTCAACTTACTTTCCCTGGAGGACCTCAAACTGACCATCACAAATGGGGAATACGCCCCAGGCCACCACCTTATCAACGGGCAGGAGGGTACCACGGAGCAGGAAGAGCTCAAAGACCAGTACCATACCTGGACGGATGTCCGGCTTTGACGGACATACTGTGAACTGACTCTGATCAATCTGTTTGGTGATGAAGGCAGGAGAGAAAATATTAAATTTATTACTGTAAAGGTGATGTTTTGATCCCTTTTGGAAAAAGGTGGTCTGGCAAAATAACATGGACAAGTAATTTCAAATTGTATAGCGCCTACCATTTTCATGCCATATTTCCATGATTAATGTGTGAGATCATCTAAAATTCCCCTTTTTTCCAAACTGAGTTTCAGTGTAGTTATGAACTATCTAGTGCCCTCTCCTGGTTCCGTTTTTCTTTATTTATCTTTAAAAATATCCCTTTGAGCACTATTTAACAATTTAAAGGGATGGGTCCAGGTTGACAATATTTAGATCTACGTGAGTAGAGTAAAATTCACAGACCAGAACAAGAATGCTGAGAGGGCGAGCACATAATACACATGCCTGTAATGCGGAAAATGGAGTCATTGGTCAAGCAAGAAAATTGACCTTTGACCTATTGACCTCAAAAACTATAGGCTACCTGGGATCCATGCTAGTATCATACTCACCAAATAATATGAGCCTAGGTTAAGTTAAACTAAAGTTATCATGTTTACAAGGACTTCAAAAGGGTAAAATTTGAAAGCATGTCACCGTGACCTTGACCTTTTGACCTTAAAATTAATCGGCTTCCTGGGATCCATGGGATTCCTTTTCCCGTTTTTTTTTTGGGGGGGGGCAGCCGATTGGGGTTTTGGGGGGAAGATTTACCAAAACTAAAGAAGGCTAAAACTATATTGCCAAATATATTCCTCATGTATAGTATCCTTACTGTAATCTCCACATTATAGAAATGGCCATCATGGTTGAGAGGGAGTGTAGACCCAGACCATTCTTGACCACGTAGGTTTGACCAGCGCAAGACATGTCCACCCAGACGGTCATACAGGGACGTCATAAGGATGAACCGGCCAGCTGAGGAAACAGAAATTATGAAATTAAAATAAGAAGAATCCCAAAGAAAAGAGGAGAAATGAGGAGAGGAAGAGGAAGGGGAAAAGTTCAGAATTTAGTTCAGACATTTTAAGATCCATTTTAACTTGTTTTTACATTAAAAGATATAGCCAACAATGCCATTAAAGCTAAATCAATAACTTAAACATGTCAACAAAAATTCCTTTTGAGATCTTCCCCAGTAAAAGATGGTTAATATCTTTTGCATGCCTGAAACCTTCAAAAACACAAACCCTGCAATTCATTGAAAGTTTTTGAAAAAAACTACTTCTTACCAACTGATTAAGCTGGAAGATGAGAAAGGATAATTTCTTGGGCTCATACTCTGATCTCCAGTTTAAATTATACTCGGGTTAAGGTTGTTGTTAATTAGGATGGCCAGTTGTGAGACAAATCTTTCTACAATAGAATCATTAATAAATGTCTGGGAATGAAAACTGAAGCACTTTTCTTCATCAAGAATGCAAGGGGATACAAAATGGTAAACACAAGAAATAAACAATTCAAACAGAATTCCTGATTTTTGGGCTTCCCATAGTTTTAGCAGAGTTACATGCAGACCCACTCAAGGGTTCATTTCATGCTGCCGCGCACAGAGACATCAAGCCATAGAAGTCGTGCGAGGTGGACGCAAGAAGTGGCTTCGCAGCGAGCGCGACCCACTAGTTAGAAATCCACTGCCAAACGCGGTTCTGTGTGCGAGGTTAGTATACTAATACTAACCTCGCACGAGTGTGGGTGTATGTAGACCATGGTCTAAGTTAAATGTAAGTTCAGAATATGGGCCTAATGGTCTTACCAGGTAGCTTATCCTTGACTCCTCTTAGGCACTTGAGTTTGATCTGTATGGGTTGTGGAGCTCGATTCCAGTCTACTTTCCAACGACGACCTTTTGACCCACCATACTGACCATCAGCCATCATCAGATCGCCATACATAGTCTAGATTGCAAGGTAGAAATACAGATGTTGGTCATCATGGTAGATAAGAATTACAGCAATGCCTGGTTCCGTGGAGAGTAAGCGCACGTTAGTAAATAATTTTTACTTTCTAGGAGCCTCCTGGCTACCCCCACCCCCATACCACAACCACTGTGTAAGGTACTAAGACTTTCAAAACCATGTTTCACAAAATAACCCTGGTTTTGCACACTAAACATATCTAATTAAAACTTTACTACACCTAATTATGGGATTAAAGTGATCCAAGTCCCCTGTGACTCGGACCAACGGACGTTTGTCACTTCATTATCCACTTTATTGGTGTCGAGTCAACTAAATAAATCAGAATTGCATCTACTTCTTTTCAATCACTATTTCCTTATTTCATCAACTAGTATTTTTCAAATAAAAATATCAGGATTATATTCATCTTTTCATGTTTCTCACAATAAAATTTTTTGCTTTATTTCATCTATTACGTTTTTACTAAATAAATCAAAATTGCATCTAGGCCTAACGTTAGATCTATCTCTCTTCAGTCTCCATTGCTTTATTTCGTCGATTCCTAATTTACTAAATAAATCTGAATTACATCTTCTTTTTCAGTCCCTATTGCTTTATTTCCTCAAATAGTGGTTTTAATATATTGTCTCTTTCATGTTTATGACAATAAGAATTTTGCTTTATTTCGTCTAGTACATTTTTACTAAATAAATCAAAATTGCATCTAGGCCTATCCCTCTTCAGTCTCCATTGCTTTATTTTTGAATATTTTCAATAATATGAATTATTAAAATCAATAGAATCACATTAAAAACACTATTACTCCTCGTGATCCAAGTCGGGGGTAAAATGGCAATCACCCTGTTGATATTCATCTACCCCTCATTTCCCTCCTCTTCAAAACCACTATGCCACTTTCAGACAGTTTCCTAGAGATGAAAAATTAATATTTTTGATAACAAGAATCATTAAAATCAAAGGAAATCACATTAAAAACACTATTTTACTGTCTACTTACTCCTCGTGATCCAAGTCCCCTTCCTGTGTTGAAACTGCCAATTTCCCATAGGAGGGGACTCGGATAACGAGTAATATGCTATTACAAAATCTTTTTAAAATAAAAACACATAACCTGAAAGAATATCTTTTCTTCTTTATAAAGATACCAAAAACATGAAATTTTGTCAATATTTAGAGCAACAATGGCCGAATAAAAAGAGAGTTCTCATCCGCACCAAGCTCATTAGAACTGCAAAAACCCTGTTGTCATGAATATCACTTGGATAAAAGAAGCTACTCTTTGAGGGCTTGCCGATTGACTGACATTATATGAGCCTAGGTTAAGTTAAACTGAAGTTATCGCGTTTACAAGGACTGCGGAAGGGTAAGATGAAAATATGTCACTGTGACCTTGACCTTTGGACCCCAAAATGGATAGGCAGCCTGGGATCCATACACACTGAATTACATGAGCCTAGGTTAGGTCAAACTGAAGTTATCATGTTTACAAGGAAAAGTTAACAGACGGACGGACACCGAGCGTGATACCATATAAAAAGGAGGTGAGGATATTCAAACTACCTCAGGATATAACCTCTCCTGCAAATCACAGACAAAAAACAAAATAACTGATATCTTTGACCAGGGCCCCTCACCTTGACCTCTCCCTTTCTTATTTCCAGAGACCGTTTCAGGAGATTCTCTGCCTTCTTGAATGTCTTATGGAGCTGATCCTGAAGCAGACGCTCCCTCTGGATGCTCAGTTCCTGAGTAAGAGACACACAAAAGAAACATAAATCATCTTCTATGAATAGATATATGTTCTACCTACAAATATTTTTTTTTCATTCATGTATCAATAAGATTCCCTAATTTCTAAATGAGGTTTCTTTTTGATCCAGTAAGATGTCATTACCTTACGCTAGTGTTATTCAAATATTTCTAGAATTTAAAGCTATCAATTGTTCCTCTGTTCATCAACCACATAGTCATGATGATCTCGATTGTAACACATTCCATGTGGTCTCGTAATTACCAATTACACAGAAATAAAGAACTCAACAAACTAAATAGATTTTAAAATGGATTAACTTGATGGGTAAATGACGAGAAATCCAGGAAACAAAACATTTCCCCTAAAAGCAACTTCTTCACAACAGTTCATTCAACTTTCTTCCAAACTGTTAACCATCTTTTTCTACATTACAATTCTTCTATAGATTAGGGGGCCTAATACATGATGCTCATGCAAGCTATTTCAGCAGAATTATGCCTTTAAAGTCAAACCATCAGTACTGCATAGTGTGGAGGCGCAGACCCTCATTTGAAACTTTGATCAACAAGTGGGTCTATATACAAGACTAGTGCAAATACAACTTGCTGTTCAAGAGGGGGCTTTCTGTTTACAAGACATTGTAGGCTGCATATTTAGACCACTTTCCTCAAGAGAAAGGTTTGCAAACCATAGTAGACACTACAGCCAAAATGACAAAGAGAGTTGATTTTAGTTTTTTAAAGGTTTACTATCACATACCTCCCTTAGGGCAAGCTCCTTGCGCTTCTTCTTCATGACATCAGTGACATGTTTCTTAGAACGTTCTTCCTTGAGGAGGATATCTTCTTGTCTGGTTCTAGCAAGCTGAGCCTCCTGCTGCTGATAGGCAATGTGCTCATCCCTCAATCGACGTTCCTCCTCCTGAATGATACAAAAATAAAACAAATGTTTTATTAATTCAGAGTAAATGCTTCAGTTATGGCACTGCTCTTAAAGTGGACCCTAGTAAGCATAAGATCATTATCCTTCTAAAATCTGAATGGATGATTGCCTCGAAAGAGGGTGGAAGGTATGTATGGCTATGACTCGGCCTCAGGGACCTCTTGTTCAAGAGGCGAATGCTCTACCATCAACTTGGTATAAATAAGCACCTGGATATTTCAAAAGTTATAAGCAAAGTACATAATCTCATATGAACCCAAGTTCAATGGGAAAGGAAAAACCTGATCAAGACAAGTGGTTTCCAAAGCAGCTTTGACCGTACCTGAACTTCCTCTAGGGAGATGTTTCCGATCATGAGGACATCGTCCCGGACGTTGTCCTCAAAGCGATCAATGTAAGGGTCGATCTTCTCCTCCTCCAGCTCCTGGCGCAGGTGTGAGATCTGGCGGTAGCTGGGTTCGTGCTCCGGTCTGTTGAAGAGGGTCGGTGGCTCCCGCTCCGTGTGGAGCTCGCTGTCTCCCTCCTCCAGGGTGCCTATCAGGTTCTCCAGGTTGGGCAGGTCGTCGTTGCTTGGTGGGACTATAAGAAGTGATGAAAAAAAACAACCATCCCAAATTCAATATTTGATGAATTTTTCAAAGTCTGAGACCAAATCCCAAGGAGAGTCTCAGAGAGAATAAATCCCAAGGAAGGGCAAACTGAGAGGAGAAATTTAAAACAAGCTTCATCAAAATTAACATAAGAGAGTTATGGAAGTTTGAAAATACTTGCAACACTTTCTATATAGGTTGATTTTGAGGACAACTATCCATTTGTTTTGAACACATATTTTCTGATTTCCCAATTTATTTTTACATATTTGTGATTACCTTCTCCTGCCTGACCTTGACATATGTGTTATTAATTGTATTTTCCCATTAAAGGGGTAGTCCAGGCTGAAAATATTTATAGCTTAATACACAGAGTAGAACTCACTGAGCAAAACGCTGAAATTTCATCAAAATCAGATAACAAATAATAAAGTTATTAAAGTGTAAAGTTTAGCAATATTTTGTGAAAACAGTCATCATGAATATTCATTAGGCGAGCTGATGATGTCACATCTCCACTTTCCATTTTCCTATGTTATTACATAAAATCATATTTTTTTCATTATTTCATACTTGTGTGAATAAAATGTCTCCCTTATAATGAAATAAGTTCAGCAATAAATATCTAATGCACAAAATCAGTTGTCAATCCAATTTTTCTAGTTCTTGGAGGAAAAAATTTGAATAAACCTAATTTCATATAATAAAATACAAAAGAAAAAGTGGAGACATGACATCATCAGCCCACCTAATGAATATTCATGACGACTGTTTTTACAAAATATTACTAAAATTTAAAATTCAATAACTTTGCTATTTGTTGTCCGATTTTGACGAAATTTTCGGTATTTTGCTCAGTGAATTCTACTCTATTTATTAAGCTATAAATACTTTCAGCCTGGACCACCCCTTTAAATATGTTATACTCAGAAAGAGGCACGATAAAATTGAAGATACTGGTGACAATCTGAAAATTTATGTACAAAATTGATAAAGAATCAACCATTTTGAAGAATGTTTACCAATTTGAGGATCCCCAGAGAAAGTACAATAATCCTTTTCAAACTTCCATGTGCTTTCAAAACCATCATAGCTCGAGAAGTACATGCAGAGAAGTAAAACTGGAGAAAATTACAGGCTGCACGTACAAAAAGGTTGAATATTTCATGGAATTGCCCAACTAACTCTAAAAGACTACTGTCTTTTATACCCTACTTTCGTTATCTTGGGGAGCATTTAACTGAACTAAATTGATACTGTGCCAACTATAGATGGCAAGCTCATATTTTTATATGAATTAGGAAACAAAGACAAATAATTTCATAAAACTCACACATAAGGGGGTCAGACATACATTCCTAATGGCAATACCAATATCACAGTCAAACATTTCAAATAATATGAGTATATGGGTCTTGTGAACAAATTGTAATTGAATTTTAGCTGGAGGATTAATTGATGCTAAACGACATGACCAACACAATGTATCTTATAAGTGTCTAAATATTAATCTGTAAAATTACGAAAAAAGGTAGGGTTTATTTTCATAAATCAATTTTTATATGATCTATAGACTGAATTACAATGTTAATCGAGCAAATGAACAAAACAAAAATTACCTATTTTTAGAACAGAGGAGGAGGAGGAAAGAACACTTACGATACTTATACTCATCGTCGGACTCCACTTCGATTCCAAAGTCTTTTGGGTCAGCATTGTCATACTCTTCTGGGTTCACTCGACTGCGAGTCTTCTCTTCTGTATCCAGCCTCACGATCATCTCCTCGGCAGCATCGTCCAGTTTCTTCATTTCTTCTCTGTCCCCATCTGCATCATCAGTGATGCCTTCCATCTGGGGTTCTGTGTCTGCCTGAGGGATTTCTTGACTTGGGACAACCGTGTCTTCTCCTGACAAAAGAACGGAAAAGGGAGAGAACATGCTTGATTACCACAGGCAGCTAGATAGCCACAAAATTAAAAGGCTCTAATGCCTAGTAGGAATATTTTGCTCAATTTTGAAATAACTTTGATTCGAGCTAAAAGGAGGTGATTTTTAAAAATCAGAATACAGGGGAAATTCATTTGACTTTTGAATAGTTCATTGTTGCAGCTATGTGCAAGGTAAAATGTGGAAAGTAAAATCGTGTCTGGTTTTTCATATTTTTACTAGACCTACCATTAGGACTAGGATCATGATCATCATGAGGTTCATCACCTCCTAGTCCATCCCCCTGGTCAGCTGCAGATGAGAAGTGTTGATGTTTGTCTCTTTGAAGTTCTGCATCCTCTGGGATTTGAAAACGAAGAAAAAAAAATGGTCAATATAATTAGTCTGGTCAGTTAGCGGAATTATGTGGACACGGTGGACAAAAGCATGATTTTTTCTCCAGACCTTTGTTTATGTATAAGAATTAAGAATGGGGTATGCTCCAAAAAATCTGGCTGCAGGAACAATGAAAAAATGGGTGAAAATGTCAGAATTTATGAGTTCAGATTTGTCTGATATATAGACTAGCGCTTGTGCAAAACTCAATAGCAGTGCATTATTTTGCATTGGATTAGTTCTTGAATTCAGACCCTTTTTGAACAGATCTTCTGTTTGTCCTCGCATCTCAATGCACCAAATATCTGAATGAAGATGCTAACCAAGCCGAAGGGTGACGGTGGAGGGGGTTGAATGTTGGTGTGTGTGTACATATTTTGGTCTTGGGGTAAAGGTGTGCAATACACATTTTTTGCATGTGTTGGAAATTGTGTTGCCATGGTAACAGTGTATTATTGCAAAAATAAGGTAAAAATCTTGCAGTTAGAACCACTTCCTCTGTTTTTAACCGATTCTCATGAAATTTGGCACACACATTGGTCTTGAGGTGAAGATGTCTAAGACACACTTTTGTGTGTCTTTCAGAAATCTTGTTGCCATGGTAACAACATATCTGGTGAAAATTGGGGAAAAAACCTTACAATTCAAACTGTTTCATCAGTTTTCAATCAATTTTCATGAAATTTGGCACACACATTGGTATTGAAGTAAAGATGTACATAGCACTTTTTGTGTGCATTTTCAAAATTGTGTTGCCATGGGAACAACATATTATATGGCGAAATTTAGTAAAACACTTGCAATTTGAACTACTTCATCAGTTTTGAACCAATTCTCATGAAATTTGGCTCACACATTGGCCTGGGGTAAAGATGTGCAAGAACCTTTTTTTGCATTTGTCAGAGAGTGCATTACCAGGGTAGCCACATATGATAGCCAGAAATGTAGGAAAACTTATTGTGGATCAAACTTCTTCCCCTGTTTTTAGTCAGTGCTCATAAAAATTGGAAGAAATATTCATCTTAGGGTAAAGATTCATATTAAATTCTAAATGTCTTCTCTGCATTAAAATGTGGGGTATTAATCACCTTCATTAATATTTCTGGGTTTGGGGGGAAGGGGCAGGATTAGTCCTTTAAATCTGACATCAAAGAAGGTAAAGGCAGTGGCCATTAGAAACATAAAAATGATAAACACTCTTAAAAAACGCATCCCCTTAAGGGCATATAGGCTGGAGGTACACTGGGTGAATATGAAACCTTCCACTGAAGCAGAGGAGTTCCAACACTGGCAAGCAAAACAAAATGTGTACCCCTTGTACTTTCAACAGCTGATTTTCCAAACCTTAGTTCCACCTCCCCAAGATGTGCACCCCTCCCCATACCACTTTTAGTTCTATTTCCCCATGCTCAAACCAGACAGCACCTTTGTCCCTCAGGGGTCAATGCATTTTTAAAGCTAGACATTACTCTTTTTCTGCGGGGGGTGGGGTCTTTAGAAAATGACCTCATTAAAATTACAGTTAAAGGATTATGACTAGGAACTTAACCCCCCCCCCCCCCGAAAAAAATAGGGGGCTGATATACTTTTTAGCAGAAAATGCCCCCCCCCCCTTCAAAGGTAAGAAGAGTCCTTTGCACTTCAGACCATTCATTTGAAGCTTAATGCATTCTGATTTGATAAAAAATTTGTTTACAGTACCCAATTAACCATTGTTTATTTATATTCTCCTACTCAGTCTTTTATTCATATTCATATTCCGTTCCTACTCTTTCTTTTTAACTTTCACATCACTCTTGATTTTGAGCTTCACCATGCCATCTCTTTCTGTTTCCTGTCTCTCTCTAAGTATATTTTTTCTGACATTTTAAAGTGTACCTTTAATCATGCAACTAATTATTATAGAAATATAAATATATATCAAAATATCTGCACTTGTTTTAGAAATTCACTTGCAAATCCATGACTCAGTAACATACCATATCAAAAATATAACTATGTGCACAATAGATTTTAGCCTTATATTTTCTTTCATTTAATTTTTTCAGTATATTTCTGTGGCAGCCCCTGCTTCATGCTTCAAATAAAACATTGATTAATTGGACACCGGAAACTTTTTTTTTCAAAGCAGAATGTTTGAGGCTTTAAATTAATATGCTGAAGTGTAAAGGATTTCCCTTTTTTTTTGGGGGGGGGGGTTAAGTTCCTAGTTGTTATAATTTCATTTTAATCTTTATGTGGCAATTTTCTAAAGCCCCCCCCCCAACAAAAAAATGTAAGGGGTGTTTTTTAAGAGTGTTTAAGTTCCTCATGGTCATGGCCTTTAACCTTCTATATTTTTATGTTGTCAGTTTTTAAGGACCTTCTCCGCCCCTCCCCCAAAAGCCTATAAATATTATTGAAGATGATTAATACCCTGCGCTATTATATGACGTTATAAAGGGGAATCAAACCCAAATAAACACTTGTTTTTAGAGGAAAATGAAACATCAGACAAGTTTATAGGTCAAAGTTTGAACAATATCGGACAAACCATAACAAAGTTGTGAACATATTAAAGTTATAAACATTGGTAATCAATATACCCATGAAGACTTCAAATTGACCGCATGTGTGATGTCACAGTGATTTAAGAAGGCAAGGACCACTCTTCCATGTACTGGAATAATTAATTAGCTAAAATTTCTTTTTTCAAAAGTTTTACTTCAAATTATATCTTTCTTTCATGAGGACATAAAACATGCTACCGGGTTTATATTACGGCCCCAATGGAATAGGGATTTAGGAGAAAACCAAAAATCCTGATAACTATGGGAAAGTTGTCCTTGCAGCCTCACCCCTTGTCATAATTTACTTACCCAGTTGCCAATTTGAATTCTACATACTAGTAGCCTTAGGGATCTTAATTTCAAAGCAGCCATAACTTTATTTTGCTTGTCCGATTTCTTTAAAACTTTCACCATTCTTATTTTTCTCCTTTTTCCATGCACACAACATTATGACCAAGGCTTGATTCCCTTTTAATACTGAATATGAATCTTTACCCAAAATGAATATTTGTGTCAACTTTTATGAGCACAGGCTGAAAACTGAGAAGTAGACTGATCCACAATGAGTTTTCCCCCATATTTCTGGCTAAATGTGGTTACCAAGGCATTGCACTCTCTGACAAAAGGTTCTTGCACATCTTTACCCCAAGGCCAATGTGTGAGCCATAATTTTTTCATGAGAATTGGTTCAAAACAACAACAACAAACTGATGAAGTAGTTCAAATTGCAAGGTTTTTACCTAAATTTTGCCATATAATATGTTGTTCCCATGGCAACACAATTTTGGAAACACACAAAAAGTGCCTTGTACATCTTTACTTCAATACCAATGTGTGTGCCAAATTTCATGAAAATTGATTGAAAACTGATGAAACAGTTTGAATTGTAAGGTTTTTTCCCCAATTTTCACCAGATATGTTGTTACCATGGCAACAAGATTTCTGAAAGACACACAAAAGTGTGTCTTAGACATCTTCACTTCAAGACCAATGTGTGTGCCAAATTTCATGAGAATCGGTTAAAAACAGAGGAAGTGGTTTTAACTGCAAGATTTTTACCTTATTTTTGCAATAATACACTGTTACCATGGCAACACAATTTCCAACACATGCAAAAAATGTGTCTTGCACACCTTTACCCCAAGACCAAAATATGTACACACACACCAACATTCAACCCCCTCAATCGTCACCCTTCGGCTTGGTTAGCATCTTCATTCAGATATTTGGTGCATTGAGATACGAGGACAAACAGAAGATCTGTTCAAAAAGGGTCTGAATTCAAGAACTAATTCAATGCAAAATAATGCACTGCTATTGAGTTTTGCACAAGCGCTAGTCTATGTATCAGACAAATCTGAACTCATAAATTCTGACATTTTCACCCATTTTTTCACTGTTCCTGCAGCCAGATTTTTTGGAGCATACCCCATTCTTAGTTCTTATACATAAACAAAGGTCTGGAGAAAAAATCATGCTTTTGTCCACCGTGTCCACAAGTAGGGCATTTTTGACGCTAACAGACCAGACTAAATGTCATGAATAGGAACAAGGGAGGAACATCCCTAACATCAATCTAAGCTATATACCAAATCTAATCAAAGGCCATCACCTCAATATCCATCTTAATGGCCTTGGAGATATTTCAGGACATGTTATTATAATATTGACCTGAATTATTCTTTTTCATCCAACAAATCTTAATGTTTATAAATTTGTGTATTTCATATAATACATGCACCTCTCACAATCATTGCTTTTAATACCTTGTGGATTGACAACTTTATCCCAGCACACACAGAGAGCAGTCCTTCAAATTTATAATTTCGGGGAGCTCAATTGAGCTCCTCAGTATCGCTAACCTAGAGGAGCTCAATTTAAGACAATACATGTACATGTATGCTAAATTGTTAATTTTTCTTAAATTGTAAATGCAATAGCTGTCTAGCTATTAATTAATCTGTGGTGAAACTAGGCCAGGGTCAATACGTGTAAGAAATATCGCACTCCTTAAAAAAAAAACTTTACAAAAAATTGGTAAAATTTCATATTTTACATCTTTAAATCCATGAAATGGCCATCTATTTTCCATAACTCCTTGAAATTATTTGATTTAGTTGAAAACTATCAAGAAATGAAGAATAT
The DNA here is from genome assembly GCF_018143015.1 of Lytechinus variegatus. Classification (NCBI taxonomy): domain Eukaryota; kingdom Metazoa; phylum Echinodermata; class Echinoidea; order Temnopleuroida; family Toxopneustidae; genus Lytechinus; species Lytechinus variegatus. Next base: position 50,848,129 of record NC_054740.1, on the reverse strand, counting down.
TCAGCTCTTTCTGGACTCTGATTAATGATGTCACAGTCAGTAAATATTGTAGTCCCACATGTAGACTTCCATGGTGTTGCAAACATTAACTGAAAACGATCGTTGATTGCTTGATCGTTTTTTATTGTTTCACACTTGGTCAATACCATATGGGACTACAATATTCCATGAATTTAACGAAGTAAAATGTGAAATTTCAGCAACTTTTTTAATAGTGAAGGTTTTTATTAATTAAGGAGCGCAAAATTTTGTTCTCCCTATTTTTTTTTTAGGAGCACGGTAGGAGCGCCGGCGCTCCTCAAAAATGAAAGTCTGAGAGGGTGAAAATTGAAAATCAAAACTCTTTTTAACTGAATGATGAATCCCATGCAAAGATCACAGGAAAACTGTTGTTTAAATGAGATTTGAAATCATTACAAAAGATGAAACACATTGTGTTAAATGCATCATGTGGACTACACTGTTGTCAACCAATCTCTCATGATAGATGCTAAGTAGCGATGTCGCAATAAGGGTGAAACCTGTGCAAATGAATTGTAAAATGCAAAAATTGTATGCAAACCTACCGGTTTCTTCTGCTTCTTTTATGGCCTGGTCTTCTTCCAGCTCAGGGGATCTAGTTCTGGCTGCATCCTCCTTATTTTCCTCCACAGCTGTAAAATAACAAAATAACAATCATTTTTTCTCCACTCTGAATGATTTTTTAATAAATTTTCTCACAAATAAATTTTGCCTAAAATTAAAATAACATTCCCTTTATCTTAAAACAAGATGCAGTATTTTGAGGGATGAAAAAAAGCACTTTTTGATAGAGAAATATTCATTTCAATTTTCTTCATTAGACACTGTGTATAAAACAATTTGAAGGGAAAGATATTTCTATGAAATCTGCTTTATTTCGGGTAAAAAACAAAACAAAACAAAAACCCCAGTATACGTGTATATACTGCAAAAAGGGTTCACTTGACATTTCTACATACTTTATGCATCACTTACCAGCATCCTCTGGTTGTGGTTCTTCCTCAAGAGTGGCATTCACCAGTCCTAATGCCTCTTCATCTACTGGTGCTTTTTATTTAAAAAAAAAGGAAAATGGCTTTTAAACATACAACTTTCAGCAGTCAAGCTGTATTGATGATCTCTTAAATGAGTTTAGCATAGAATCCAATCAAATTAAAAAGTTAAAACATATTAACTGAATTATTCTCGTAGTAAATGTGTTTTCATTGAGAATTAGCAAATTAAACATGACAATCCTGACAGGTGTTGGGTCTACTTTTTTCCACGCAAAGATATGCATGTTCCAAATGCACTTACCTGTGTTTAATAGCGATCTTCAGTGCTATACATTTCAGCAAACATGTAGATTACATTATTGGTAATGTTAACTGTAAACTTAATAGAATTACGATGACAAGTACATGTAATGTCTTCACAAAATTAATTAACAACATTGTCAGAATTAACTAAATTTTTAGACTTTGGCATAACATTATTGCTTGGGTTACAGTGTATCTATCATAGCTTAATAATATCTGGACTTTATCTACAGACCTACAATGAAATGAATATTTTTTTTCAGTTCATTGCTCTGTCTGCAGAGATCTGTGTCATATCAAATTTAGATTAAAACCTGTCAAGCTGACAACTACATTCAAATCACAAGAGCTTTTTGGGGTATAGTACACAATCAGGAAAATAAAATCAATTCTGGATAATACATGTAGTTTCTGATCAAGACTGCAATATCTCACATTGATCAGTGTTAATAATCAATAGCTCTGTCATTTTCCCCATTGCATTGCATGCATTCTGATTCAGGATTAGGAATATTTGGAAAAGGGTTGATTAATTATAAGGGTAGTTGTGGGAGATTGGGAGGGGCTCAACTACATTGCCCTATAATAATAATAATGATATATGTGATTTGTAAATGCGCCAAATCCACTTGGCAGAGTGCCCATGGTGCAGTGAAAGAAAGAAGGAAGGAAGGTAGGAAGGAAGGAAGGTAGGAAGGAAGGAAGGTAGGAAGGAAGGAAGGAAGAGAAAAGTGCAAATATGATAGTAATAGATTCAGGAACTATTAAGAGCAGGAATGCATGCATAACCAGGTGCATGTAGGATTTTGCTGGTTGTGACATACATGTATTACACTATACATACATGTAAGCATAAATGGCATAGTACTTCATGTCCCCAAAGCAAGGAAATAAAAATTTTCCCCCATGTTTATAAAATTGCATTTGATTATTATTGTTATTATTATTTTTTTTTTTTTGGGGGGGGGGATATTTTTTTTTCTCCACTAATGCATCGATTTTTAGAGACCTACATGTACAAGTAGAATTTCATGATAACATTTTTTATTGTCTGGGTGTTTATTGATAGAGTTATTTGTTGAAGGGGTAAGATCTACATGTATGAAAAGAGTAAAAAAAAAAATAAAATTCATAATAAAATGTAAATCTGACTTCAGGTTCTAAATCAAGTTTGGTAGTGGTTTAGAACACATGTGCTCTTACAATAAGTTACATGTACAGCAACATGCATGTCCATGTATTGTGGCCCTACAGGGGTTTATGAAACCAGATTATTTCATATTTCATAGCATTAATAGAACTTACTCACATTCAAAGAGTGCATGTACAAGAATTATAAACTACATGTAGTACTTTTTTAGATTTGGATTCAACAGACATTTTTCTTTTAACATAGATCAGATTTAAAGACTATTAAAGTTTGTAAAAAAATGATTGAAAAATGTCATCTAAAATCATCAAAACATACTGCAAACAAGTAAATATTTACATTTTTCTGCTAAATTCTTTGAACAAAAGGCAAAATCAAAGTAGCAAAACAACATGTACACATATGTAACCACTTAAGTGAATTTGTATCTCACATGAGAGAAGAAAATTATATCATACATGTAAAGTGAAACAAGTGATGTAATACTTTTGTCAAAGATTAAAGAGTTAGATCAAGACTTTGAGCAATATAGTCTCTCAACAAAAGATAGATGAATAATGTTTCAATGACTATAGCTGCCTTAAATCAATATATCCCTTTAAAAGAAATGTATAATACTGTGCATTGTGTAAACAATATTCTAAATACTTGCATTTATATCTTATCAAACTTCATCACGCTCATACACTGACAGATCTTTTATACTTCATTTTTAATCTTATTTGATGGTAGAAATGATTACCAATTCCAAAGGTTACACGGGAGAAAATATGTATTATATTTTTAATCAATAGTCCTATTCACTCAAACCATTATCAGCATTCGGAATCATCTGTGATTGAGAATATCAAGCTCAAACCAACAAACATTGGGGTAATCAACAAATAGAATCAACAGGTAGTTTCAGACCGCCTCAAAGCTTATCAGTTCCAGGTATTTTCTGAATGGGAAATTTGCCCTGATATACATTCTGATCAGAAAATAACAGGTACATGTACATGTACTTTTGGCATTGTGAAAGTAAATTACACGTAATATCCCTGAAAGAAAATACCAGTACCCGCTAAAATAGTAGGTACTTTTCAAAAATTACAAGTGGGGATTTTTCCAAGGTCACAGGTATTTTGGCAGTGTGAAAGCAAATTATGGGAACTTCTTATATTATCTCAGCGTGGATGGCTGCTGAGCTAGCGATTTTGAATCTCATGCCTTGCTTGCTTATCAGACCATGCTCGTAATGTAGGGAACTTATTCCAAAGGGGATGTTTTTGGTATTTTGGAGCCTGAAAGAATTCTCATAATTTAATGGGGATTTTTGTGATCGAGGCTCTTGCTGAGAGGAATCAATGAAAATCTATATTGTATGCAGGAATGTCAATATTAAAGGGGAAGTTCACCCTGACAATAAGTTTGTTTTAATTTTGAAGCAGAAAAATTTTGAGAAAAAAAATACTAGTGAAGGTTTGATGAAAAGAATGGAGTTATGAATTTCTAAAATTTGTATTTTGTGATGTAACAGATTAATAAGTGCAGCTCCTGAGTTGTAAAAAAAAAGCTATTTTCGTGAAGATTTAACTTGAATGCTGGGGCCCGTTTCTCAACACATGGACAAGTTAGTCATATCTTTATCCACAAACCACGGAGTTAGTTCCAATCTTACTAAACCTGTTTCACGAAAGGCTTCCTAACTAAAATACCTTGATATCGATACTATCGGTAAAAAGAGCAGACGAGACGTAGCCTTAGTCACAAAATAGCATAATTTTCAAAAAGAAAGATTATGACGAAATTGCAAATATTGTGATGAATTGGGAATTACATCTTTTCAAAATAATAGCACAGGTAAATTATGCATCATACATACTTATACCATGAAGACTGGGGCATTCAATTGCTGAAAAATGGAATTATGAATAATTTATTTCATGACTAAAAAATCACATGTTTACGTTGAGATGGGTACCCCCGGGATATCCAATTTTGATAGTTTACGAAAGTAAACCAAAACGGTTTTATTCGTAAAATTATGATAATTATACAATGTTTTACGATTCCAAACATCATCGAAATATAGTTTAACATTCTTTTTTTTATAAATCCTTGATACCGATCTTACGATTTGACAAATTCTATGCATAAATTAGAGATTAGAATTTATCCAAATGTCAATGGGTCTGAAAACGACAAATACAAGTCCAGTTATGGATGGCCTGACGTGGTAGAATTTTTATCGATTAGATTATTTTACTATTTCAAAATGAATGGTTTTGTGGCGTTTTACCAACAGTTTTCATAGTTACTTTGTATTACAATGATCATTGAATGCATTATCCCACTTATTTTGGGATGTAATTTCAACCTCTATGATTGATTACGTAAGATTATAATTTTCAAATTTCTCGGCACTTTTGCATGTCATAGTCTACCCACGTGATGCCACTACGTCATTAAGAAAGAAGTTATGACAGGTTCGGAGGTGTCATAAATATTTAGTGAGGTTGTTGTACCCGATCTTGGTAAAGAGGGCTTCGTGAAACGGTTAGCGGACAAGTAGCTCACTATCTCCGATTTAGTCAAGAAGTTAGACTTATGACGGTGTTGAGAAACGGGCCCCTGGATATCATTTCATACATGCATCCCTTTATAGGACTTTTTATGAGAAAATTATCTTTATTTCACCAAGTTCCTTTATAAGGGAGCTACTAGCACATGATATCACATACAGGTAGTGAAGACTTTTAATCAGTGATAATTCTCATATACTGGTACTTTGATAGATTTTCATCAAACGTTCACCAATATTATGTACTACTTAAGGTCAACTTCCCCTTTTACAAAATCATGATATTTTGAGTGCCACAAAGCATCTTTGGGTGGGGAAAGCATTTTTTTTAACTTTAATATCGCATTACAATGTATGTTTGTAGTTGTTTTACTATCTATTGTTATTTGAGGAAACAATTGCATTTTCATTCAAATCTGCAGTTTGTTTTTCTAATTTTTTTTAGCTTGAATACTCAGAGCATAAAATTGTGGACAAACAAAAGCAGAGAAAGAGAGGGTGGGGAAGAAAGAGAGAGGGGGGGGGGGGGGGTGGTTGCATCAAGTGCTACATGTACTGTTTAGCAAAGCAAATACTTGGGCTTTGTACTACAAATTGCATGCAAGCTTACATTATCAATATACATGTATCTACTATTACTTAAATACAAGAAATTCAAATAAATTCTCATGAAATTCTTAAAATTAGAAACTTTCCTCATTTCTAAAAAAATAAATTAAAAAAATGTACGAAATGAAAAAGTGCTCTTTTGGGGTCAAGCCCAAAAGAGCCTCAAATTGATTAGCATACGTGTGCTTTTCTAATTCATTGGGGTACAGGTTTTTAGCAAAAGGTGCATACAAACAAGCTGACAAGTGCTGGTTGTGCAACAAAACAAACATGGAGCCAAGCAGTGATAGTTAATGTCCATTCATACTGCACATAGGAACACACATTGTACCTGTTGTGTCAAGAGGAGCTTTCTTCTTCTTTTTCTTGCCCTTTCCTTTTATCTTTTTCTTTTCGGTTCTAATTTCTTGTTCATCATCTAAGATTCACAAAGATATGGTGCATACATTGTGTATCAATGCATATTTTCAGTGTCATATCTACATGTATTCTGTAAAACTGTTCCTGGTTAAATTGCTGAAATAAAAGCATTTAACCTTGGTCATAAAATGATGTTATATAGAACGGTGAATGCTTCCGGACAAGAAAAAAAGTCAATAAAAAAAAAATTAGGCATCTCTGCCTATTGAGTCAAATTTCTTGGGCCCAGAGAAATCTGTTATAAAGGCAAAATTCAACTGACACACTGTAGTTTGTGTAGAAGATGAGCACATACATCCATGTTTTACTCAAAGTATTTTGATCTGAAATAATGCTTCAAGTTGAGCAAACATATGGAAGGACTTTACAGACTTACATGTACATGTATGTAGTCTGCGGTATATTAATACTAAAAAGCGAAAAACATTAAAATATTTTAACCAGTGTCCAGATGGTACCGCCTTGTTATAATAAAAAATTGTAAGCAACCATTTAAGCAACAAAGTAGTTTTTGTCAGTTTTCAAAACTGATTGTTTCCCAAACTCTACCAATGCCACATATCAATCATCACATGAAAAAAGGTGAATAAATAACATGATTCTTGAGATAAAAGCTTCATGAAATATTCATCAACCATAAATTAAATGAAGTAGAAATGGACCTATTTACCTTCAAGAACAGCTTCAGCGGTATCAGGATCTCGGGCTGCCTTTTTCTTTTTTGGTGGCATTTTGACTTCGGCTTGGAAACACTATTCTATTTAAAAAACATGAGATAATCATAATTATTTTCATGACATTTAACAGGCCTAATATCACACCAATATTAATTATGCAGTATGATGCAGATCACCATTTCTACTGATTTCTGTTACATAGAATCATACATGTACGTATAGCATCATATTTACCAAGGGTAGCAACTTCACTTCCGAAAACTGTTCTACCAGCGGGCCCTGCTTGACATGATTTAATGTTATTATTACCCCAGCTTTAGCAAGGCTACCTTGATCGAGCGCTCGTGCATTCACCGAATTTCTTCCAACAAGAACCCATTCACCTCACTTGGGTTGAGCGCAGGCTGTGCAGCACGAAGTGGGTAAATTTCTTGTTGAAGGAAACCACACTGTCATGGCTGGGAATCAAACCCTCATCCCTCAGATGGAAAGATGACTGCGTATGCACTACTATCTTGCACAATTTACTGATGCAACCCCCCCAAAAAAAAACACCAAAAGTGGCTAAAATTTCACATTTTGCAAAAATCCATGAAATGGCCATCTATTTTCCATATTACCTTGAACTGTACATGATTCTCAATTGTAAGGTTGTTATTTATTTGTATGACCTTTGTCTTTGAAAATAGAAGTAGGCCTAGGGCCTAGTGCCATCATAACAGTTATAAAACAAATTGGGCAAGCAGTTTTTTCTAGTATCAGGCAGGCAAATTTTATCATCACTTGCCCTATGACAATTTTTTTTGTAGAAGCCTGCTAATTATAACAAGTGGAATGCCTCTGGCCGTCTCACCTGCATCACACGGTTCAATGTAGCAGCAGTGCTGACTTTGAATACTACTCTAACTCGCACAAGATGTTCAGTGATACATGGTTACTCTTATGTCCACTTTTTATGAACTAGACCAATAAACTTACAGAGATATGATGGTTATTCAACAAAAAACCCCAACATGGCCAAAGTTCATTGACCTTACATGACCTTTGACCTTGATCATGTGACCTGAAACTCGCACAGGATGTTCAGTGATACTTGATTACTCTTATGTACAAGTTTCATGAATCAGATCCATAAACTTTCAAAGTTATGATGGTAATTCAACAGATACACCCAATTCGGCCAAAGTTCATTGACCTTTGACCTTGGTCATGTGACCTGAAACGCACACAGGATGTTCAGTGATATTTGATTATTCATATGTCCAAGTTTAATGAACTAGACCAATAAACTTTCAAAGTTATGATGGTAATTCAACAGATATCCCCGATTCGGCGAAAGTTCATTGACCCTAAATGACCTTTGACCTTAATCATGAGACCTGAAACTTGCACAAAATGTTCAGTGATGCTTGATCACTATTATGTCCAATTTTCATGAATCAGATCCATAAACTTTTAAAGTTATGATGGGAATTCAACAAATATCCCCAATTCGGCAAAGTTCATTGACCCTAAATGACCTTTGACCTTGGTCATGTGACGTGAAACTCATGAAGGATGTTCAGTGATACTTGATTAATCTTATGTCCAAGTTTCATGAACTAGGTCCATATATTTTTTAAGTTATGATGACATTTCAAAAACTTAACCTCAGGTTAAGATTTCGATGTTGATTCCTCCAACATGGTCTAAGTTCATTGACCCTAAATGACCTTTGATCTTGGTCATGTGACATGAAACTCATGTTCAGTAATACTTGATTAACCTTATGGCCAAGTTTTATTAACTAGGTCCAAATACTTTCTAAGTTATGACATCATTTCAAAAACTTAACCTCAGGTTATGATTTGATGTTGACGCCGCCGCCATCGGAAAAGCGGCGCCTATAGTCTCACTCTGCTTCGCAGGTGAGACAAAAATTATAGGGCCTAGAAAGGCTAGATCTAGGATCTAGGCCTAACTAGCCTGGGGCGTTTTGGGGAGTGAAAGTCATATACTGTACGTATGGTCACTCCCCACTGACGCCTGGCGTGGGGATGTACAGGGTCCCACGCACCGAAGGAAAAGGCAACTATACAATGCACCAAACTGCTAGTTATGTTTAGAATCTGAGGTTAACACTTCTGTACATGGGTAAAAATATCGGTTGGCAACGTTTGGCAAAAAAAATGCTACTTAAAGGAAAAAAACATCGCAGAAATGGGATGAAGAAATAAAAGTAGAAGAGAGTTTACTCACATTTGTTGTCTTCGCCATCTTTGATCCATTGTTAATGCAACCTAGTTACGTGACGCGTATAGAGGGCGGCAAAATCATGAGCGGTGCTAGATTAAAAAGCGCTAAAATGTCCCGCTTCAACCACTGAACTAAAAATATGTATTTCTAGGTCAGTGGTTGAAGCGGGACATTTAGCACTTTAATCTAGGGAGATTCTAGCACCGCTCATGATTTTGCGGCCTGGCCCTCTATACGCGTCATGTAACTAGGTTGCATTAACAATGGATCAAAGATGGCGAAGACAACAAATGTGAGTAAACTCTCTTCTACTTTTATTTCTTCATCCCATTTCTGCGATGTTTTTTTCCTTTAAGTATGGTCAGTTCCCCCATGTCTGCGCGGTCTCCCAAGTCTGCGCACCCGCGTATCTGCGCGATTCTAATTAAAGAAGATACGCAACGAGCACGAACTTTACAAATGCAATACATAGGCAGGTATTCATTAAAAAATCTGTCTCAAAATGGTGGAAAAATAATGAATTCAGGGCATTTCATGTGACAGCCTCATAAATGCAGCCTTTGTCATCAAAATCCGCGAAACGTGTGCAAAGTGAATGAGTGTGCAGACATGGGGTACAATTGTTTTTTTCAATCTGAAAATGACTGCCCGCAGTTTTTTCAAGCAAATCCTATATTTTCTTTTATTTTTTAATGAGAAATTTGGTACACTTACTCTTAATAATATAAGGAACATTATCAACTCGAAGATTTTGTGTAATAAGAAAAAAATCATGTTAAATCTGAACTCAAATTGTTAGGTGCGCAGACTTGGGGCCCACCATCATATCATTTTTTTTGCCAAACGTTGCCAACCGATATTTTTACCCATGTACAGAAGTGTTAACCTCAGATTCTAAACAAAACTAGCAGTTTGGTGCATTTGTATAGGCCCCTAGGCCTAGTTGCCTTTTCCTTGGGTGCGTGGGACCCTATACATCCCCATGCCAGGCGTTTAAGTGGGGAGTGACCATACGCACAGTATATGACTTTCACTCCCCAAAACGCCCCAGGCTAGGCCTAACAAACTGTTTTGTGGTTTTGTGAAAAGAAGCGAAACTTAGATTTAGTTAGATATAGGCCTATGACTCGTAACTTTATTTTACATCCGATTATGATGAAATTTTCAGTGTTAGATTCTTGGATTTTCTCTTATTATTCAAATCATCTTTTAGCTGGGGTGGACTTGTCCTTCAAGACAATTTTCAGAATACGGTACGGGCCTAAGCAGCAGGTACAGCTCACTCCTCAGGCTAAGCCGCTCCGCCGCCGCCGTGCCCCGCGCGGCCGACGACAGAGGTGACGGATGTATTGGTTATTGCATTGCTCTGTCGATGCAATGTCAATGTCCCCGATTAACTCAACTGACTGTTTTGTGTTAGTAGTAAGGGCAAGGTCTACCTCTTAATCTTAACCCGTAGTTTAATTGAACTTACCCACCTCTTCGAACAGGAATAAAGAAGTCAGCACACCAAGTACCGTACGGTAGCTCTTGCTAAATTAAATAAAGATAAACTTCTTTCTTTCACCAACAGAATGTTGCAGCCGAACGGCGGCCATATTGTATACCATTGCCCAGTAACGTTGACGTCATTTGATTGTACTATTTCCGGGAACTAGTTTGTCTGTTCAGACCTTTGAAATCTAACTTTACTACAGTAAGTAAATTGATTATGACATATACATTGTATTTATCAACAAAACAAAATGTAAATCATCAATCAGACACAACAGATAAATCAGGCTTTCATTTTCGAAATCTCTCTTTTTCATTTACCGTACGGTATATATGTTTTTTTTTTCATTTAAATGAAAACAGCTCAGATGTGCAGTTTTCAAAACTGATTGTAGAAATGAGACTAATTCACTAAAAATAAAACACCATAACAAAGTTCTCGTAAATTAAAGATATCATTTTCTTTTTCTTTCAATCTCCATTGTATAAATCACAATACGGGGTGGATCCAGGATTTTCCAAGGGGGGGGGGGGAGGCAATTTTACTCGGAGGAAACTTTTTGACAAGCCCCCCCCCCAAAAAAAGGTTTTCAACCACAAATTAAGGATATTTCGTACCCCCTCCCCCTGGATACGCGCCTGCAATATAAATCAAACACGTCAACAAGATATTTAGGCCTACATGATTAAACAAGACAGCACTTATAAGACAGATAAAAAAGACAAATATCAAATCTCCATTTTTTATATCATATGTTTAGCTAACGTTACAGGTAATTCAATATTCAAATGTTGTTTTGGATTTGTTATCGCTAATTAGCCACATAGTGTTAACAACCGGACATTCAAGAAAAATATGTGTAATAATGTTTAAGGGTCCCTTTTACAGAATTAACAGTTTGGGAAGCTTTTCTCTTGATTTTAAATGAAAATACATTAAGGGAAATTGTCTTTATATGAAAGCTTGAAATAAAGTCTGAGGCGGCTATCAAAAAACTCTTGAAACTCAACAGATGTATTTTTCCCATTTTTGTCATGTCAATCGTTAGGAAAAAAATGCAAAGTAATACAGAATTGACGGGAACAACATAAAAAGATGACAAATAAACAGATTTTAACAGATTTTTAAAACAAACAATAAATAATTTTAATCAGCAATACTTCGGGAGTCCCCTGATACTCCTGTGCATCATAGACCCAACCCATTGGCAGATCCAGACCGGGGGGGGGGGGGAGGATATAGGAAGGGGGAAGTAAAGGGCGGGACAGGAGAAAATAAGACGAAGAAGAAAGTTAAGACAAAACTATGTGATAGAAAGGAGAGCAAATAATCGCTAGGCGGTTTGATTTGTGAGGTACTTTGTGAGTTACACAAGTTATCTAATATCCCTATTGAGATATGATTGGCAAGACTTATCAACCCGCATGACTCGCTTGCATTTTGATCAGTGAGACATGCATGGTTCTTAAGCCAAGCGCGAGGTAGAAATAAAAAAAAACACAAAAGAGGAAATACACCTTATGATAATATACAGCATTTTTTATTAACAAAAAATGCATGAAAAGTGATTTTTACATGACATATTTTGAACCAAAAGTGTTTTACAACTTAACAAAATACAGGATAGCAATTGGATCACTGATGCTGTACTTTAAATTTGACGATGTATTGTTACTTTGATTTTGTTGTGCTTTGTGAACGGAAATGAATAAATCTAAATCTAAAACATTAAACAAACATAATTATCTCGAGTGCATTTTCTGGTTACACTTCGTAATTCCGAAGGTTTGTAATTCCGAAACACGTAAATAGCCTATACCTCGATTCGATGTTCGTTAATCAGAAAAAGGAAAAAGAAAAAGTTAAAAAGAAAAGGGTTCGTTAATCCAAAAACAAAATAAGGTTCGTTAGTCATAAACGAAATAAGGTTCGATTTTCGAAGGTTCGTCAATCCGAAAAGGAAATAAGGTTCGTCATTCCGAAGGTTCGTTAATCCGAAAAATGACAAATCTGTGGCGAAGCCGGGAATATCGGAAGGGCAAGCGTGGTGGAGGATAGGAGTGGGGGGGGGGGGCTAGAAACACCGTTTCAATTTCAATTATTATGATGATGTGAAGGCAGGGGGGGGGGGTGGCCGAACGTATTTTCATTTGGGGGCAAAGCCAAAAAGGGTACTTCTAATTATGAATAATTTGTTTGCAAAAGGGATTAGATTTAGACCATTCCGAGAAAATCATGTTTTGTTTTTATTCTCCCATATTGCAATATTCTAATGCGAAACTAAATTGTCATGATAAACTACCCTATCATGAGTTGTGAACATACAATCGGTATTTCAAATATTTATTTTTAAATCACCATTGTGGATCAAACCCCTTTTGAATAAAAAAGTGATTTTTCTTTTCCATTAATATGAAAAAAAAGGATTTTTACCTACGGGATTTTTTTTTTAATCATAACCAGCAGAAGCTGTTAAAAATGACGTCCCTCTTCTAAAAAACCCTCTTTAGTCCAGGATAGATGCCATTCGTGTAACCTTGAGCATTTTTCGGAAATTGGCAAAATCCAATATGGCCGCCAAAATATGCATATAACCCATGAAAATCTTAAAATTGCCAGCAAATTGGCTATAAAATATTTGTAATTGTGTTGCAGGAGTGAAATACTCTCTGAAAAACATTTTTTGACAAAATATTTATTTCTTGATATTCAAAATGGCCGCGCCACAAACCTCTGTATACCCTATTATGTACAATATGAATAGGGAAAATTAATTTTCACATAAATGATCGCTAAACTGCAAGTAATTGTGATCTGTGGACGAAGTAATATATGAAAATCATCAATGCTAACATGTATATCATTTATTATGTCATTTATGGGACAATTGTATTTAATTTTCAAAATAGCTGCTACTGGCCCATATTTTCTAAAGGGGCCAACGAAAATCGCACGATGAGCACTAAAGTGCATAATATTAAGAGAAACGAGTGGAGTACTGACTGAAAACGCAATAATTGCTGAGGAAATATATTATTTCATATGCCATGTGTCTGATTTTGATACTAGTATTCAAAATGGCCGCCAAATGCCCTAACAGTATTATGTACAGCGCGTCCAAAAAAAAATGTCCCTCTGATATTCGGCTTAATAATTTCCAAAAATTAAAATTATTCTCAATGAAATGTATGGATATAGGAAGCCCATCTCATGTTCTAACTTCTATAAAAATTTCATTGGTCTTGCTTCAGTGGTTTTGAATACACAGCCTATTATTTAACAGTAGTGCTTTTCAACCCATTCCAAGTTTATATGCATGCATGCAACACTGATTTAGTCTGCTGGGAAAACCCTTCACTCGAAACAAGGGTCTGAATGTGCAGCCTACTCATGCCTTGTGTACTGAAGGCTCTCTATGTGCTAGTCTTCGCGTGAAGGCACACTTGTTGATCAAAGTTCCAATGAGGGTCTGTGCCTGCAGACTAACACTGATTTGTGTTCTGCACTTTCTTGCATATCAACTCCCTTTGACCATTCTGACCAAGGAGATATCACCTCTATCTCCTTGTTCTGACCAAGGAATTCCCTGATCTGACCAGGGAAATATCCATGATCTAACCAGGCTCATCAAATCACAACCTTGAGCATGTTCAGAAGGGCAAAAAGAGTATTGACAAATCATTTCATGTTTGATAAACGGGAGATGCACAATGATTGAGACAACGGGTCATGTCTGCTTCATGCATAATTCCAACAATACTGCATTTTTGTTTTCATTACTTTTTTTTTTTAGTTAATTAGCTACTGAGGTCAAGTTCAATAATTCAGTGTAACTTTTTAAAAGAAAAAAGTCAAAATTTTCTTTGGTATAGTTCCTTTTTGCAAAGGGTGATTAACTTGTTGATTCCCCCTATTTTTAGCTTATTTAACTCATCCATCATTTACATTTTCTTTCAAGTTGGTGCACTGATTCCCCTTATCAATCATCAAACAAACTTAATTTTTTATATTTCTTGTCCTTCTGAACATGCTCAAGTTTATGATTTGACGAGCCTAGATATGTTTAGGGAATTATCCCTGCTCAGATCCTGGATGTAAGAATGGGGGTTAACATGCCATAGACAATGACGAAATGCATCAATGCTGCAAACTTGGAATGAGCTAAAATGCACCACTGTTACGTAACAGAGTGTGTATTCAAAACCGCTGAAGCGCGACCAATGAAATTTTCATAAAAGTTAGAACATGAAATGAGCTTTCTACTCATGAACATTTTTTGGGGAATCCTACCACATTTTAGAATTAATTCACTCCTATGTCAGAGGGACATTTTTTTGGGACGCGCTGTACAATGAGAAAGAGCGCACACATTCGTAATTCCGAAGGTTCGTATTTCCGAAGGTTCGTAATTCCGAAGGTTCGTAATTCCGAAGGTTCGCTAATCCGAAAACGAAATAAGGTTCGTAATTCCGAAGGTTCGTCAATCCAAAAACGAAATAAGGTTCGTAATTCCGAAGGTTCGTTAATCCGAAAACGAAATAAGGTTCGTAATTCCGAAGGTTCGTTAATCCGAAGATTAAATAAGGTTCGTATTTCCGAAAACGAAAATTATTCATTTTGGTAACACGGTGTTGTCATTACAAGATAACACGATATTATGCAATGATTTTTTTTTAACAAGTGCACACCTAGTTAACCAGTAATGCATATAGCATTTAAATTTATTTATTTATTTCAGATTTATTTGAAATGATAGTAATAACGATCGATGATACATGTGTGTGTTGTGGCCAAGAGCATGTATTTCATTAAGAATATAGCGCCCGGATCAAGCATAGGCTAATTTCGATTTTATCTGAGCAATTGCTGCCTTTAGCAAATGGTTTAAGGATGCAGGGGATTAAGTTCGTTGGTCGTGTGTGAGTAACCTCTAGATAATAGGATTTGTATTGGAGGGGATGTCACTTTTAATAACAGCTTCTGCTGGTAATGAAAATAATACTAATAATGATCCTTGTGAGATGTTGAAAGCGCGAATAGCAAGCTCAAACTAGAAGACATTTTATGTAACAAGACTTGAACTTAAACATTCTGAGCATTTTTTGTATTCGTGAGAAAGATGTGTATCTGACTAAAGAATTAACGCGAGCGCGAAGCGCGAGCTGTAATTTGTTTATATACTGACCTGGGGCCCGTTGCATAAATTTTTTTACCTGAAAAAACTCAGATTGTTTTTACCTGAGTTTTTGCCCTGTGCTAAAGTCAATGGCGGAAATCAGACTAACCTTAGTTTTCAGTTTTTACCAAAGTTTTCTCAGGTAGAAAGTTTTATGCAATATAGGCTTCAGAAAGTTACCTTTTAAACTGCATTTAGTGACTCATGAATAGAATATATATCTCACGAACTAAATAATGAAAGCGAGAACCGCAAGCTTAAAATTTGTGATATTCCAACCTGAAAACTGGACATTTTATACATTTTTTTTGTAACAAGGAATAGAATGAGTTCCTCAATAAATAATACTTGATGCGAGCGAGAAACGTGAGCCAAATTTTTCCGATTTTCCAACCTGAAAACTGGACATTCTAAGCATTCTTGTGAAAAAAATGGAATACCCAAAAGGGTATTCCATTTTGAAAAAGTTACTTTTTTTCCGACGGGATTTTTGGGGGCAACTATCCACCCCCCGGCCCCCCTGTCCCCGGTTCCGCCACCCTGAGTGAAGCGAGCAAGATTTTGGAGCATGGGCGATTTAGCTCTAGCAACTTAATTTGTTTCGTTTTCGGATTAACGAACCTTATTTTGTTTTCGGATTAACGATCCTTCGGAACAACGAACCTTATTTCGTTTTCGGATTAAAGAACCTTATTTCGTTATCAGATTAACGAGCCTTCGGAAAAACGAACCTTATTTCGTTTTCGGATTAACGAACCTTATTTCGTTTTCGGATTAACGAACCTTCGGAACAACGAACCTTATTTCGTTTTCGGATTATTGAACCTTCGGAATAACGAACCGTCGGAATAACGCCACAAATGTTCGGATTAACGAACCCTTTTTCGTTTTCGGATTAACGAACATCGAGGTATAGGCAATTTACGTGTTTCGGAATTACGAACCTTCGGAATAAAGAACCTTCGGAATTACGAAGCTTCGGAATTACGAAGTGTAACCGAGAAAGAGGACCAATTAACGAAATGAAAAAGAGTAAGCCTTGAAATGCATTTATTTGTGATGAATAAATGGGATACTATCTAAAAACATATTTTTTAACAAAATATATCATTCAGGTTTAAGTTTTGTGTTTAATACGTCCTGTATTTTAGCTTTCAAAATGACCACCATAGACATTGAATGTATACGTACAATGCGAACTAGGAATAAATTTTCACACGAGTGAGCACCATAAATGCACGTAATTGTGATCTATGAGTAAAATATTGTTGTGAAAGTATAATTTCTAACAAGATATATCAATTGTTATGCCAGGTATGTGATAAATACTGTATCTTAACAGTCAAAATGGCCGCTACAGACCTCAACAGTATTACGTACAGTGTGAATGGGGACAAATGATTTTAACACATTTTGGCTTTGCTTGACTAAAATAATGGTGTTGTATGATTGAAATATTGTCTGAAAACATGATTACTAACGAAATATATCATATCATCTAAGATTTAGGTGATATATGTTGAATTTCAAAATTCAAATGGCCGCCATATTCCCTTTTGCCCCGAGGGCCACTTACATTGGCGAGTGGATTCCATGCGCGACCCCAAAAACACGTAAAAAGGATGTCTTTTTTACGATAGGGCACGTTACGTACGTAACGTGATAAGGGTGTCAAAAGCACAAAAACAATGAAAAAAGGGTATCTATTTCGCTAGGAAAATGACGTGTTTAGGGTCGAATATGCGGGGATGATAAAACAAAATTAAAATGTTTTATAAAGGATGTCCTTTTTGCCCCAAAACTTCGTGTTTAGAGTCCGATTTGCGCGAGGTGTATAGAAGGTGGGGTCGTACTAAACCAAAATAAGGTAAAGCCGACGACCGAAGGACCCGTAACAATAAAACATTCCTGTACTTGTTTAGGGGTTCATTTCAGGGAATATTACCAATAAGATTATCATTTTGTTTCCAATACTTGTTAAGGGTATAGGGTTTCACACGCCAATACTTGTTAAGGGGTGCATTTTCAAGAAATGGAAATTACGTGTTTCGGGTGCTTTTCGAGACCACATGGTCGCGCATGGTATCCACTCGTGAATGGAAGTGGCCCCCCGGCCTTTTGCAAAAATTATCTGTCCTCATTCAAATTGTATAATACAATAATGGTCCATGGAGGCCATTTTCCATTTCAGAATGCAGCATTTATCACCTTAAATGCACCAGATGATATACCTCGTTAGGAACCATGGATTTAGACAATATTTCGCTCTTACATCACAATTATCTTATATGCAATATTTGTAGTCAAGCAAAGCCAAATTCTGTCAAATTATAATTTGTCCAAAATTACAATGTACATAATACTTTTAGGACCTATTATATGGCAGTCATTTTTAATTTCAAAGTACAGCACTTAGTACCTCCATGACCAATGTGTGATGTATTTATCTAGAAATCATGTTTAAGACAATATTTTTACTAATACATCACAGTTACATGCATTTTATGATTCTCACTCTTGTAAAACGTAGATTCTCTATATGAATGTCAAAATACAGTATTTATCACTTACATGGCAGAAGAGATGCTATATTTCATGAAAATCATGTTTTCAAATAATGTTTTATCATACAACATGACTTTATGGATTTCATAGTCAGGTAAATCAAAATTCTTACAAAATTACATGTGCCCATTCACATTGTAGATACTGTTAGGGGCTATAGGGGCCATGTTTAATTTCACATCTCATGCATGACAAAAGAAATGATATGTTTCGCTAGAAAACATGTTTTCAGACATTATTTTACTCGGTGATCACAATTACATGCATTTTATAGTTCTTACTCTTGTGAAAAATCATTTTTTCCATTCGCATTGTACATAACCGGGCATGGTGGCTCAGCGGTAGAGCGTCCGCCTCATGAACGGGAGGTCGTGGGTTCGATCCTCGGCCGAGTCATAACAAAGACTTATGAAAATGGGACCTTCTGCCTTCTTGCTAGGCACTCAGCATTTAGATTGGAGAACGGAAATGACAAGTGACCAGGCCTTAAAATGGTTCATTTATTACATTCATGGCATAACTTAATGATACATTTCTTTGGCAATCATGTTTTCATCCATTATTTAACTAGAAAATCACAATTACTTGCAATTAGTGCTCACTTGAGTGAAATTTCGTTTTTCCTTATTCACATTGAACATGATATAGTATACAGGGATCTATGGCGGCCATTTAGAATATCTAGAAAATGTTTTTTTTTCCAAAAAAAAAATCGTTTGTTCAGAGAGTATTTCACTCCTGCAACACAAATACATACATTTTATTACCAATGTGCGGGCAATTTTATGATTTTAATGGGTAATTTGCATATTTAGGCGGCCATATTGGATTTTGCCAGTTTGCGGAAAATGCTCAAGGTTACACGACTGGCATCATTACGATTCGTAATCAGAACCCTCGAATTGACAAGATTCCACAAAAAAATATTGTGGAAAAACAAGATTTGGACATTTTCTATGGGGCCCATCCTGTCACATGTGACCAACACATAGTGCCGAATGTTTTAATCCATTCGCTCGACCTGGCAGCTATTGCTCAGGGAAAATAAAAAAATAAGATGTTTTGATCCAAGCGATGAAATACATAGTATGACCACATTATACACACAATCCTCCATTGAAACTATTACTGCATAATATCCGGTTATTCTTTTTAACTTCAACACCGTTTTTGTTACGAGAATGAAAAAACGAACCTTTTTTTCATTTTCGGACTATATAGTTAACGACCCTTATTTTGTTTTCGGATTAACGAACCTTCGGAAAGACGAAACTTCGCGATTAGGAACCTTCGGAATACCATTCGAACATTCGGAATAACGAATGTCGCCCTATGTATGGGATAACGAGCATGATGAGAGAAACGAAAAACGTCCAACAAATTATTTTGATTATCTTTAAATATAAAGCAGTTTCTTAATATATACTGAAAAAATTTATATTCTATGCCACGACAAACGAAGTGATACACACGAAATAATATCTTTTCAACCAAGCTTTGTTTTCCAACAGCTCTGAATTTCCACGGATAAATTGGATACAGCATGACCTAATTAAACGTCTATTATTAATAGTTTTATCCACTTCTTTCCATTTTTTCCCTCCTTTCCAGGTATATTTTATTTTCATTTATTGTTATTCATAATACTACGACTACTACTACTACTACTACTACTACTACTACTACTACTACTAGCAATAATGATATTAATAACGATGATGATGATGATGATAGTTGTAGTAGTATAGTCATGGTAGTAGTAGTAGTAAAAGTGACAGTATGACTAGTTATGTCATTCATCGAGAAACTATAAATACCAATCTCTGCTTTTTAAGAGTTTACCCATCATATTCTGATTTTAATCTGTCTCCAATCTGCAATTTTAAAATATGATTACCATTGCCTTATTTCTATTCAGTGATTATGATATAACTTCTCGTTTTTACACTGTAAAAATGAAGTGCTAATTTAGCACTTACAGTGCTTATATAGTGACTGCACTACCATAGCTGATTTTCTAGTTTAAATTTGAACTAAAAAATCAGCACTCGTAGTAGTGCAATCACTATACAAGCACTAGTATTGTAAGTGCTAAATTAGCACTTAATTTGTTACAGTGTTTATTAAATTTTGTGAGATATGAAAATAAAGCAACATAAAACTGAAACATGATTCAAAACAAAAATCGCCTTTCCAGCGAATGTATTAATCATAATTGCAAAATGTTAGGCCATGCAGAAATCGCATACCCGTTTTTAGGTTTTAGTCCTATTGGTTGATTTTGAAAAATGCACTAACAACATGATCATGATTAAAATTGTAATTAAATCATCTTTTAATATGATATTGTATCATTTTGGGCATATACCAGGCGAAAACTATTTTTCTTTTCATTTTCAAGTTAATCTGTTGAATATTTTATTTCAACTCAATGTTGCTATCGTTTTCGATAAATATCAGTACGAATTAGAACGCATTATGAATATGCAATATGCAACAAATTAAGATTATTGTAGATTTTGATGGATCCAGGCACATCGAACTTATCTTATTTTCAGTTTTTCTATACATGCATAATTTTATGTATTACATGCATTTTGTATATCTAATTATATAATTTGTGAAGAAATATCGAATGAAGTCTTTCTTTAGAAAAGTAGCACGATCAAGTTCTGTATACAGATTAAGCGGATATTCTTAGTATGAATACCCGTGATTTATATACTATAACAAACTATTCACTACTAACAATTTTATTTACCCAGGGTAGCCAAAAGTCAGAACTGAGAAGTTTCAATTTTTGAACTCTTTGGCCGTGGATCAAACCCTCGACTTCCCAATCAAGGGGGGGGGGGGGCGGGGCGGGGCGCTCTACCTTCAGACGACATCTGAGCCAAAATGCAAGGTAAATGCAAATTAATGTCTCTTCAGGTGGGTGTTTCATAAAGCTGTTCGTAAGTTAAGAGCGACTTTAAGAGCGACTGGTGAACCCTTCTTACGCACTAAACCATCGTCAATGGTGTATACCATTTACCAAAAGAAAGGATCACCAGTCGTTCTTAAAGTCGCTCTTATCTTACGAACAGCTTTATGAAACAACGGGTGTCATGAGCCGAAATACAATAAAATGGCTACCCATTCGCCCCAAGCTAACGTTTTGGATTTATTTTAGCTGATTGACATTAGGGTACATAGGCATATGGATATGATTCATCATCTAACGCTGATTATTGAAAGGGCAATCACTGAACTTCCTTATCCAAATTTTGGAATTTTATTACTGGCGGAAAAAAAATCATGAATATTTTTATCGTTTCAGGTGATGAGTGCCGGAATGAATGACATCTCGTCACAAGATGCATTCTTAAAAGTAAATTTGATGAGTCGGTTGACTTACCATTTTCTGACCAGATATGAAATATCAGATATCTTATCCACTGTCGTTTGACATTAGTTCCCACTAATTTTATCATATTTTTAATACTAAATTCGTCTTAAGTATATGGTAATAAATATTGTTCAGTGTTAACCGTCATTATGCACATCACAAGGTCCTATAGGCATTTGCATTCTTCTTGTATACACACCATTGAAAAAGCCAAACTGTAATGCTCTTGTACCTTTGATTAAAATTAAGCCAAATCTCAACGTGTTACAGCAGATAAGCACGATGAGCTAAGCCTTCATTTCAAGAAATTAATCTTTGAGTTGAAATCACCGTTAACCTTGATACATGCCTATACATATGATGATGTAAGTAGCCAGTACAACCCCTAAAGAGTATTCCAAATCTTTATACTATGAATATTGATCGTTGAATAGGGTTATTTTTTTTTATAAAAAACAATATGTTAATTAGAATAATCGATACACATTGTTTTATTTTCCTTGCACATATCAACTCTTAAAGACGATTTTATAATGGCAGACTATTCATGATGGTAGTTTCGAAAAAAAAATCCTCAAGAAGCCATCACATCTCTACAAGGATGAGGTCCGAGTGGTCAAACCCGCAGTGGAATCACGCCATTGGGTAGACACACCTTTCACTGTGTAGACCGTCACGTCAGCCACACTTGGCCGGAACTTCGCCCTCCACATCCGTCGGACTCGCTTGGTGATTCCGAAGAAGACAAAGAGGAGGACACCTTGTAATGAAGTTAGCGTTACGAAGATGTACATGACAACGACGTCCTCGGTGAAACTGTACACGACGCCGAACGTCCAAGATGTCCCGAGAACAACTGACAGCTAGAGAGAGAGAGAGAGAGAGAGAGAGAGAGAGAGAGAGAGAAGGGATAGGGGAGAAAGAAGTAAAAATGAATGAGATATACATGTAGTTAAAAAAAAAGAACCAGTGAAAAACGTCACCCGACAAAAAACGTGAGGAGGGAGAGATTTGGAGAAAGAAGGGACTAAACCACGAAGAATGTAGTGAAAGAGTGATGAATATAACGATATATAGACAGATGGACATGATAGATGGAGGAGGAGTGACGTTAGCCTGAGCGGCTGAACAAGATTGTTTTGTTACACACACGTCTTTTGGGTGTTATTGTTGTATGAAAAAAAAGTATTTTTCTTGACTGGTTTAATTACAGAAGCATTGAAAAATACATACCTTGGCAACAATGGTCAGGTTCTCTTTAAAGATAAACGTCTGATTCGCTCTTAATGACCTGCCTTCTCTCCGATGCCTAATTAGAGAAACAGCTGTGAAGCAGAGCAGTAAAACATTAAGTAAAATAGAACTGTAGATAGGTATACCGACCGCGTACATCATGGCTCTACGCTCCCCTTCAATCCAACAGATAAGTGGTCCACCATACTGAAACCTCAGTCCCGTGCACTGGCACAAATGGAAGCAGATTCCGATGACAACAATCACGAAAGGTACGCCCCAGCCGTAGAGGATGTAGGACACCAATGTCCCTTTGGAGCAACTTCTGGTAGATTGGATGGATGTTCCCGAGGCATTCCATCCGAATGTACGAGCCATGTTGAAGCCGGCGACATTCATCCAGCTGAAGCAACCTAGCCAGAAGAAATGCGCAAATGCAGCCATGATTGAGCAGAGGATCGTGTTGTAACTCATCAAAGGGTTCAACACGAAGATCAGGTTTGCTCCAAGTAGTGCCAAAGCGACATTCATCAGGCATTTACCAGCCACATTCCTGAGCTTCGGCAGGACAGTATAAGTGACCAGTGTCGCAAGGAGACATAAAATAGACATACTTGCCCCGATTAGATACATTATGGTTTGTACATCAGTAGATCCGTTGAGATTCTCCGAACATACGACGTAACTTCCATTAAGCAAACGGAAATATTCGTCAAATGTCAGTTCTGTACCTGTTGGAATATGGACAGCTAGGTTTCCATCAATTGCAAATTTCCCTTCGGGTACAACTTGTAACTCACATATAAGAGTATTTAAGAGTGCAAACCAACACTTTCCTGAAGGCTGACTGCTAACGTAAACCGAAGAGTTACCAATGAAATGATATTCGTTGAACATCAAGAATGTTCTATTTAGATGCCATAAGTCACCATTGTTTGCTCTAAAGGCATTTTCTGTTATTGCAGGTGCAACAGAGTACTGACTGCAAACATCTGGTACAGTATCATTAAAAGGAGGCGGTGCGATGAGCATGACGTCACTGAGATTACATATCATCTGATGAACTTCATTTGAATAGTCTACAATTGCTCCTAGGGTCAAAGCGACAGATTGGGCGTCATTAACATTTTCAGCAAAGAGGAAAGCTGAGCTCTCATTTGAAGTTACATTGCGATCAAGAATTATTTCGGCTATTTCAGTTAAACTTGACGCAATGGCAGAAATCAGACAACTCATTGTTGATTGTAAGGTAGGATCATCTGACCCAGACTCCATCGATACGCAAGAATCTGCTACGAATATCGTGCCAGGTGGACAGACAAGCACTCGGCACCGCTCGAGGAACATGTCATATATCTCTCCAATTCCCGTGCACTGGACATCATCCGAAGTGAAAAAGTCAAATAGGAGAGTGACTGATGCTAGTCTTCCTGTTCGACCGTCCGGACATTTCAAGAAACAATACGGAGTCTGACACTGGCATCCAGTGCAGGACTCAATGGGAATCTCACTTATACGTTTGCTATGACACTTGGCACAATGCGGATTGCGATATACAGCACCACCAGAATGTACAACTGGAGCCTGGTAGTTCTGACATGCACTTTCAAGCTGTGATCCGGTGAAGGAAGGACAATAATCCGTGACCATCCCTTCAGCGTAGCATAGTCTTGTTTTGCCTCGTTCTTCCCACGGCGGTAGTACTACATAATAAATTTGCTTTTCGTTAGTGTAGAAATTCTCTTCAGGTTCCGCCTCAACCCTCCAGGCAGTCAGATCTTTTAAATTCCTTCCATTACATGCTGCACAGAAGACGTTGTAGAAAACGTCTCCTTCATGGTCGTAAACTGGCAAGTTACGAAGAACATCATCCACCGAACTTGGACCTTCGCAACGATCTCTAAGCATTTCTTCTGTCATGGATGGGCATTTCCTTATGAAATAAAACCATTCAGCTTGTTGATAGATATTGCTCATTCCTCCGAGCGGCTTCTCACAAGAATATAATGACATATCTAGGATGTTGCCTTGGGTATGATGTAGCATTTGCTCGCCTTGCAGACCACACTCTTCAGTAAAGTCATAACAGCAATCATTGTAAAGATAACATGCACTGTCGCAGCGACAACCGGTCATTGTTGCATTACCACAGTTCCCTCTGCACGTCATTGTAGAATCGCATAGGGTGACACCTCTCTTCTCAACTGTGATATCTGAAAAAAGATAAAACAAGCACCAATTATCGTAATGAGCTTTATCATCTATATTTCGCTTCTTAGTATGATAATCAGTAGTGGCAAGCTGATAGCATTAAATTCAATCTTAATGATAATGCAAAGGGAAATGTTTACCCTGGAATTTCCTTTTAAATCATATACTACTTTCTTACAATCTGTGTTACTCTGATCTGTCATTACCATTATCATTAAGATGCCACAGCGGCTAGGACCATCCGAACAAGAGGCACTTTAAGTCAAAGATTCGATCCCCGGCTTGGGACGCACCGACATATTCTTGAACAAAAAATTGCATCTATATTGCTCCTTAATAATGCATTCAATAAATGAAAATACCTATCAGGCATTATTGGTACCATCCGTGTGTATAACTTTTCACATTGCCAGGTTTATTTACTTTTTCAATAAGACAATGGTCAATTAAAAACACATATCTAATATACCTATCCCACAGGTTACGGATGCTGCCTTTCTCGAAACGCAACTTTCTTCTGCCATCAGGCAATCGAATATATGGTCCTTATGCGTCGTGATGGAGCAATAAAAACTTCGACTCGAGAGTGATGCAGTTGGCATGGCAACCTGAACATCCTCGACCACTCCTCCATACCCAAGTTGCTTGCAGAGTGTGTTAGCCGTAGATGGATACCACGCATCGAAGCAAATGTTCATCCAATCACCCATACAACGGTACTCAACAGTACCCTTTCCAATGGATGAACTGTTCGATAAGCGCACTTCGATATCGTCCTCTGCACGTTCGATGGTGAAATGGAAAAGATTATGATTAAACGATTTCACCACTTAAAATGGCACATATTGCAAGCATGATGAAATATGTTGACTAATCCTATAAGGGCTGGACAAATGATAGATCTCAAAATAGAATAGCTGGTAGCCACTTTTCTTCAATTAAGGGTTAAGGAGAGGAACGTCTTTGATCGACATAGTTCACGTTATATTGAAAGAGTGAAAACCATGGGCCTCTAATATCAATACATCTTATTACCCTTTTTTGTTTGAGAGGATTTTATGGGACTCTTTCAGGTCTAAGGTTATGCAAATTGTGTTATGAAATCACTACGGCTGCGGCAATGAAATCAAACCTAACCATAGAAATAATCTTACAAGATCAACTCACCAGAGGCACACGTCACTGTGAGGACATCCATCGTCTTTGGGACCCTTTGCAGGAGAGATTGTTGCCGCAAATTCATGGTGCAATCTTGAAGAGAGACCTCATCACCGGTACAACTTGTATCAAACCAGAAAATATCTTCTGACGTGATGTTCATCATTAACTCGCTACCCATACCACAGACATAAGGGAAGCCAAGCTGACGACAAACCAGTCGTGCCCCGGTGAGGCCGATACTCTCGGGCTCAAGATACTGCCAAGGGGACGATCCGTCGGATGAGGATTTCCGAATCTGAAGCATTCCATGCTTTGTCTTATTTGACTTAGATCCATGGAAACGTACTTCATCTGTATATCATGAAATCAATTAAAATTATTTGACTTTATAAGATAACAATTCCTTACCCAATGCCATGAATGCAGTCTAAATCTGAACAAATGCTATTAGCCATGGTAGCAGAGACTGTCTCGTTTATTGCTGTTAATCATGCACGTAATATAATGTAGTTAGTTTGATAAGTTTTTTGAAAACTACTACATTATACATAATTACTTTCATTATTCAGAATTCTGCATTGTTAGTAAAAATTACAAGTAAACGTATTACGAAGACTCATAAACAAACGCGGCTACATGCGGACAAATCTATAAATGAATATACATGTAGATTGAGAATAAATGACAAAAAAACAAGAGGTGATATGTACAATTGTTGATGACCAAGGAAACGTAGAGATAGTGTGATGTTGATGAGAAAGATAGTTGGGAAGAACAAGGGTTGATAGTCAGGGGTTGTGTGTGAAGGGGTAGCGGGTTGCGACCTCCCATATGGTTTTTCAAATATCGAATCGTAAGCGACCTCCCATATGATTTTCAAATAGCGAATCGTAATATTCAATTATAATTGAAATCATACGATTCGCTATTTGAAAAATAATGGGAGATCGCACACCTACCACACTTTATAAAGGTTATAAGCTCCGCTATAAATTCCACACAATAATCGAAGTATTAACTTCAATCCCGGATTTAACACTACATGTACACTCAACCCTAAAGCTAAACTGAAACCTGACATAAATCCCTGCCCCTACATCTTAGAAGAGATATAGCCAGGAGCAATATTGCAGGAGCAAAGATCTTGTAGTCGTAATCAATATCAATATCACTATTGTTATTATAATGACGAGTGCTATCATGATTGGAGCGTTGTGTCCCAGTGGATTAGTCTTCGGACTTTGAAACAGAGGGTCGTGGGTTCGAATCCCAGCCATGGCGTAATTTCCTTCAGCAAGAAACTGATCCACAATGTGCTGCACTCAACCCGGGTGAGGTAAATGGGTACCGGTAGGAAGTAATTTCTTTAAAAAGCTGTGTGCGCTATGAACGCCTAGCTTAGCCGGGTAATATAGGAGCGCCTTGAGCTGTGTTATTTTCCATACGCAAGCATCCCCTGGAAATCTGACAAGTGTGATGAATGACAGAAATGTAATGAAAATGAAAGATATTTTGGAGGACCCTCCCCCATTCAGGATTTTTCTATACCATGTACACAGTGCTTGAAATAGTGCTTCGAATCACCCCTTTACCAGATCGGAATACGATATATTTTCAGGTCGGGCTCGCATTATTGGTTTTCATGATAAAACAATTTAGAATGTACTATTCTAGTTTTAATCTAAACACGCCCAGCCACGCATGTTTATTCAGATAGGCATTTCTTTTTTATATACGTGTTTAAATTATAGTTTCCGATTAGAATATAAAAAAATGTGTGCTGCGCTTTGTGCTCACATTATTAACGTAAGAAGCTACCCAATTACCCATCCCTTTCCTGATTTACAAAACATGAATAGAGTGTCCCGTTTTTAGGCCAGGGGCCTGTTGCAGAAAGAGTTGCGTTTAAACGCAAGTCAAAAAATCAAACGCAAGTCCCAAATGCACGCTGTTGATTGGTTGAAAATCAAGTTGCGCTTGATTTTAGAGTTGCGATCGATTGCAACTCTGCAACGGGCTCCTGAAGTCTCAATTTGGTTTCCGCTCGCACTTCGCGCTCGCATCAATTGTATAGTACAAAGATATCAAAGACAATGATATCAATAATAACCATCGTCAAAATAATAACACACAAATTAATGTTGACGCATTAAAAGTAATCATGTGAACGAAGAATAAATTACGATTGGGTTTTCTAAAATAAATTTGATGGTGATAAACAAAACTTACACGATGGTGATATAGAATAACACTGCCGAAGAAGCAGGAAAACTATAAAACCAATCAAGAGCAACAAATGTTCCATGATTATACGATCTGTTGATTTCAAGAAGCCATGTAAATAAGATCAATCCTTGCCGCAAGACGGGGTCTGAGATGGTAAATATGATTATGAAGAACCAAAAAATAATCGCCACGAAAAAATCTTGGCCAGTTATGATCTCATGCCACAACGTACGGTTAATGTGCCCACCCAAGAATGAAACAACATAGAGATTTCGAGATGATCGGGGATCGCTGTCATTACCCCAGGCTCAGCCACACTGAAGTGTTAGCAACATACAAATGTTATTGGTAAGAGGAAGTTACCGAATCGGAACCAAACAGATCGGTTGGGGTCTGATTCGCTGTGAGGCAGTTTCTTCGCATCGACGTGGAAAATGAATGAAGCATCACTTACGTGAATTTAGTTTTTGTTTGTTATAGAGTCGTCATCATTAACAAAGAATGTGTGAAACTCTTAAAGCAAACATTGTTTGTGTACAGAGATGAGAGTTCGTGTCTGTAAATTTTTGAGTGTTAGGATCCGTGAATCAAAGGTACATTGTGGAAAGTGAGTGAGAGGTCTGAGCTTGCATGTGATTTGATTTTTTTGGGTGTTATTCTGATGATTGGTCACTAAACCGTTAATTTTATTGGTTCTGACCAATAAATGCCTGTAATAAAACCAACTACACATGTCATTTACGGACACATCCGCACACGTACTCACACTCACACACCCTCACCCGCACGCACACACCCTCACATCGGCCTACCTCTCCCTGACACCCAAGACAATAAGACCCACTGACACACAAATACACACACCTGTAAATAAGCATCGAACCAATATAAACATAACATTACTAGCATAGAGAAAAAAACATAACATTAGCTCTCACAGATATTATTACACCTAGCAATCAGCATTCTACATGTTTTACACTCTGCGCGCTGACGTCAAATTGGATGTACAGGTGATTAATCAGCTGTAGGTATGAGCTGATGTTTTTCTCTTCATCTGCCCTAACTGCAGATCCGATATGTTTTTTTATGATGCTAATAAACTGGAATTAGTCCATATGGACCTTTTTTAAAATTCCTCTACAATTTCAAAATACTTTACTTTGTAGTGCAGCAAAGTATGACGAATATGACCCCGAGTTTGAATGAATGGTAGAGTGGTTTGGAATTTTTCCTCACATACATACAAAGCTTTTTGTGCTTTTTGGGATGTTTTAAAAAACACATTGGCTCTAATAAAAGTGCTGATAGTTTGAAAACGAGCACATGAAACCATATATTTTAGTGTTTGCACCTCTTATGCAGACCTTCCTCTACAACTTTGCAAAGTTTGGAGAAAAAAACATGGATTTTGAATAAAGTGGATCATTTCTTGTACTTCTCAAGTTTGTTATTGACATTTAACATTTTGAGCTTGAGATTTTGTTATCTTTCGCGCAATTTCTAAGAAATGAGAGTGCTATTAGACTTAAAAGAGCAAATAATCAATAGCAAAATCAATAGCAAAATAAACACATTGTCCATCTTAAGGATACAATTATTCATTATATTGCAAAATTTGATGAAATTGTAATGAAGTTTAACTGAGTAATAGAGCTTTAAACTCATTGCTGTGATCTTGCGAGGTCTAAAAATGCCCAATTTTTTTTTATAAATGCTCAATTCTTAAGAACATCCATTTGGGCGAAATTTGAAGCTCTATATAGCAAAAAAATCAAGCACATGGACCCATGTTAATTTTTGCATATTTGGAATATACAGGTGCTTAAGTATCTATGCTAAAAGTATGATGAAAATGATATGGATTTTCAATGTTTGGGAGCAAGACAACTGAACCATTCGCAATTTAGACTATATAATCAGACTTTTGTTTGTTCTCGGCGCATTTTGGGCTGTTCCAAGCCAACTCGCAACACTTTAGACACTGATGGCTTAGAAACGAGCACACCCATATTTTTAATCTTTTAACGTCTACAAAATATATTTCTCTACAAATCTAGAGAGTATGATGAAAATTACATGGATATTGAGTGTATGGGAGCAGAACTACGGAACCATTCGCATTTTACTTTTTAGACGGTATATAGACTTTTGCACGTTTTGGCGCATTTTAGGCGATTTTCAAGCCAACTCGCAACACTTTTGAAACTGATTAAAAACCAGCACTTGGACCCCATATTTTTAACTTTTCTACACCTTTGCAATGCATTCCTCTACAATCTTGCCGAGTTTGATGAAAATGACAT
The DNA here is from genome assembly GCF_018143015.1 of Lytechinus variegatus. Lineage (NCBI taxonomy): Eukaryota > Metazoa > Echinodermata > Echinoidea > Temnopleuroida > Toxopneustidae > Lytechinus > Lytechinus variegatus. The sequence goes on along the minus strand of NC_054740.1, from coordinate 50,817,395 downwards.
GGATTTTGAATAAAGTGCAGCTTAAAATATATTTTTTTATTTTTCGAGTAGATTCACGTCTTTTGAAGATTTGTATTTTGGAGGTTTATGCACCATTTCTGTCAAAATGAAGCCGCTGCTGACTCCAAATAGATACGTTTTTGCCAATTAAAAGATATTCTCCTACTTTGGTATCCACTAAGTTACAAATCCTGAAAGTTTGATGAAGTTTGATGCGATATCGACAGAGTAAAGATGATTTAAACTCATTTGGTGAATTCGTGAGGTCTAAGAGAGGCATTATTCTCCTGACTGCGCAATATTTCATATCATTCAAATACGGCGACTTTGAAGTCCCGTAGAAAAAAATAAGTACATGAACCTATACTATTTTTTTGCATTTTCATAATGCATACATACCAAAGTAACTCTCTGCAAAATTTGGTGAAAATGACATGGACTTCACTTTAACCGTGGAACGTCCTTAAGTCACAACTTTATGTCTATAGTCTCTTAGGGATTCACCATTAGATATCCAGGGGGAGGGGGTGGAAGTTTTTCTTTTTTAAAAAAGTTGACTTGCTATATTGGTCCACTTACAAATCATCTGAAAGGTGAACAAAACTTGTCTCAATGGATTAAGGGGGAAAAAATCTCTCTGATATATCTAATGGTGCGTCCCTTAGCAGCTGAGTCTTTAAGTGCCACGTGGAACCATACGGTATGCGGTTGAACTGGTTTGGAGCAGTGAGATCACTCAAATTGTTCGGTTTTCTTAAATATATTTGAAATATTTTTAAAGGGTGAAGGCATTCATAATTTTTATTCAAAAACACTATCAATCATCAAATGACTTTCAATCTTGTCAGTGAAGCGGCAAATTAAAGAAAAACAAATTTTCTCATGATATGAGAAAGGAAAGAAAGTGAAATCACGTCATTATCATGCAGGTATTGTTTCGTTCCACCACGATGAATCAAATTTTGTGATTTAAAATAACTGCACGAATAATAGCATAACAAAATCGCTGAAACTACAAATAGAAGATTGTCTAGAGCTACATATTCGGACGTCAAAAACGACAGAGACGACAACGGTATTCGCTTTCAACAAGTTTTTCTGACCCTGTACGATCCTGCAACTTTTGTTCAAGTCTTGAAATAAGATGAAGTCCACACGATTCGCCATTCCTCTCTTCATGGTACTCATTTTCATTGTTTACCAAGCTTCTTCATCTCATGGTAAGTATATAATCACAATAACATTTTATTTTTTTTAAATAAAACGTTTCCTTACGGTAAAGGAAAATTAAACCCTGGTAACAAGTTAGCTTGATTTAAGACCAAAAAATAAAAGAGACAAATCAATGAAAGTTTGGGAAAGTAAGTACCAGATAATAAGAAAGTTATGAGCATTTGCATATATCCCCACATTGTGGAATAACCTTCCTGAAGACATTAAAGGGGAATGAAACCTTTGGAACAAATAGGCTTGTGTAGAAACAGAAAAATCAAAGAATAAGAATAAAGAAAGTTTGAGAAAAATCGGACAAATAATGAGAAAGTTATGAGCATTTGAACATTGCAATCACTAATGCTATGGAGATCCTCCTATTGGCAATGCAATTAAGGATGTGTGATGTCACTGATGAACAACTTTCCCTTTGGTGGACTATAAAATACCCTCAAAATGTCTCTTTTTGCTTTTGCTTATGATGATACAAACTCTTTATCCATGATGTATTCTTAAAAAATATGTATTACAGCATGCCCTCATTTAGAAAGAACACATAAATGTGATAAAAGAGGCAATTCAAGTGAAATATATACTAAAGTAATGGGGAGAGTTGTTCACAAGTGACATCACACATCTTTGTCGCATTGCAAATTTGCTATATCCATAGCATTAGTGATTGCAATATTCAAATGCTCATAACTTTCTCATTATTTGTCCGATTTTTCTCAAACTTTCATTGATCTGTTTCTTAGATTTTTCTGTTTTCACACAAGCTATCTTGTTCCAATGGTTTCATTCTCCTTTAACCAATGCGTCTCTTTTGAGTGTTAAATATCTCCTCAAATCTTTTAATTCAATTAATGCGCCTCGGGCACTCTTCGGAGAGGAATTTGAGCTTAAAAGTCACATTTTGATTATACTTATTATCTATTAATATTTAACATTGTTATCTAAAACCAAATCTAGATTTCTAAGTAAAATGGAGTTTACTATTTTTAGTCATTTCAATTCTGCTTTTTAAAAGTGGATTGAAATTCATAGTTTTGAATAGACTTTGAGTCTTTTCCGTTCATTTCGTGTCATATTATTATTCAATATTTCATTCTTTAAAGATCTGAAAAACAAGGGTTTCTCCCCGAAGTCGCAATTGTTTTCCTAAATGTAAAATTCACCAATCAACCGAATTGATAGGGTATTGTTTTCATATCTGAAAATGTATATTACACAAATATATCAGGCTTTGAGAAAGTATATTCGGAATTATTTATCCGAGGTTTGACTGGCAATCACTATTTTCTCAGAAGGGCGAAGCCCCGATGAAAACAGTTATTGCCAGTCCAACTGAACCTTATTTCGTTTTCGGACTAACGAATCTAAATTACGAAACTTCGGAATGTTCGGATCTTCGGAATAACGAAGCGTCGGAATTACGAATGTATGCGGAATTTTCGACCCGTGTCATTACGACTCTGCAGTTTGACGCCTTATACGAATTTATACCACTCGATCAGGAGTAATTAACGGATATTAGATTGTTCTAAAAAAGTAGGACTCTTTACTATACCGCTTATGCTCTCGGTAGTAGGTATATTCTTACCATTACGAAGATTGCTAGGCGTATGAGTGTTTAGACACCATATTATTCTTATACTAATGTTATTTTTTCATCAACGTAGGAGAAGTGCGCGAGGACGGGAACGTGAATCTTGAAGAGTCTGGACTGCCAGAGTCTGGTGAGTATTATATTGTTTTAGTGCTAATAGATACCGATTTGTGCCTTCTATTTTACTTCATTTTAATTCCGCTATTTAAAAGTGGATTGAAATTCAAAGTTTTGAATAGACTTTGAGTCTTTTCCGTTCATTTCGTGTCATATTATTATGCACAATATTTCATTATTTAAAGATCTGAAAAACAAGGGTTTCTCCCGAAGTCGCAATTGTTTTCCTAAATGTAAAATTCACCAATCAACCGAATTGATAGGGTATTGTTTTCATATCTGAAAATGTATATTATACAAATATATCAGGCTTTGAGAAAGTATATTCGGAATTATTTATCCGAGGTTTGACTGGCAATCACTATTTTCTCAGAAGGGCGAAGCCCCGATGAAAACAGTTATTGCCAGTCCAACTGAACCTTATTTCGTTTTCGGACTAACGAATCTAAATTACGAAACTTCGGAATATTCGGATCTTCGGAATAACGAAGCGTCGGAATTACGAATGTATGCGGAATTTTCGACCCGTGTCATTACGACTCTGCAGTTTGACGCCTTATACGAATTTATACCACTCGATCAGGAGTAATTAACGGATATTAGATTGTTCTAAAAAAGTAGGACTCTTTACTATACCGCTTATGCTCTCGGTAGTAGGTATATTCTTACCATTATGAAGATTGCTAGGCGTATGAGTGTTTAGACACCATATTATTCTTATACTAATGTTATTTTTTCATCAACGTAGGAGAAGTGCGCGAGGACGGGAACGTGAATCTTGAAGAGTCTGGACTGCCAGAGTCTGGTGAGTATTATATTGTTTTAGTGCTAATAGATACCGATTTGTGCCTACTATTTTACTTCATTTTAATTCCGCTATTTAAAAGTGGATTGAAATTCAAAGTTTTGAATAGACTTTGAGTCTTTTCCGTTCATTTCGTGTCATATTATTATGCAATATTTCATTATTTAAAGATCTGAAAAACAAGGGTTTCTCCCCGAAGTCGCAATTGTTTTCCTAAATGTAAAATTCACCAATCAACCGAATTGATAGGGTATTGTTTTCATATCTGAAAATGTATATTATATGCATATTATTCTTATACTAATGTTATTTTTTCATCAACGTAGGAGAAGTGCGCGAGGACGGGAACGTGAATCTTGAAGAGTCTGGTGAGTATTATATTGTTTTAGTGCTAATACATACCGATTTGTGTCTACTATTTTACTTCATTTTAATTCTGCTATTTAAAAGTGGATTGAAATTCATAATTTTTTTTTTTAATTTGAGTCTTTTCCGTTTATTTATTTATTTATTTATTCATTCATTGCAACCATGGCAGTTGGATTATTGACAATGCAAAGAAGTACAATTAAATTCACAATTACATATCAAATAAATATTTAAAAACCAGTGAGAAATTTGTAACAATATACACTGTACATTAATACCAAAAAACAAACAGGAAATAATCAGTATAAGAAGGAAAACGGAATATGAAGAATAAGCAGGGAATGAAAACAAGAATATCAATTCAAAGCTGACAAAATACTCACATGAAAGAGGGTATGGGGTAAACAACCTGAACCGCAATTCCTAATAATGGTCAAACCAGATCATTCAGAATAAATCAGGATAGTTCATAGATAATTCGGATGGGAAGGAGAAAGAATTGGGGGAAAAGTAATGAGGAATAAGAGGAAGGAAATAAAAAGGAAGAAAATGAAGAAGAAAAACATGATGAATATGAAGAGAAGCAGAAGAAGAAGAAAGAAAAAAATACAAAGAGGAGGAGGGAGTACGAAAAGGGGTAAGGGGTCAAAAAGGAGAAGGAATGAGGAAAGGAAAAAAAAAATAGATGAGAGAGAGAGAAGAGGAGGAAATGGAAACATAGAGAATGAACCTGGGAGATATTGTACATTTCGTGTCGTTTCATTATTCAACATTTCATTCTATAAAGATCTGAAAAACATGGGTTTCTCTCCCGAAGTCGCAATTGTTTCCCTAAAATGTAAAAGAAAGTCGAATAAGTGCTTAAACTATTCATCAATCAACCAAATTGATAGGGTATTGTTTTCAAATCTGAAATGTATATCATTTTCTATTCTGAACAATCGTCTAAACGACTGGGTGTGGGTGGCAAAAAAAAACAATCGGGAAGGTGGAAATATGGCTGGTAATCGTGCAGTTCAGAAGTTATAATGGACGATTATAGGATGGAACTCAATAACATGAGGAGGCATATTCGTATTCAGTTTCTCTTACAGGAATCAATTGTGTCATAGGCTTATATACTTCGGTTTTATTCAGTATGTTTGATTTTTGTTCGACGTGTAGATTTCGTATATCCTGCTAAAGATGTGGCTGAGGAAGTAGCATTTGGTAAATTTTAATCTTACTTTTTTTACGTCACATCATTAGTGATTTTGTGGAGATATATAATACAAAAAATAACGAAGAAATTTGTCAAATGAACAGACGAAGAAAAAAAAGAATGACGATATAAGTAGACAAATTTAACAAGGATATTAACAAGAAATAGAAGAGGAAGAATTAACTGCTGTATGTGTGAGGGTCTGCCTGCAGGCCCCTGAAGCTCCGCCATGTTCTAGGTTCGAGTCCATGGCACGTCTTTCGGATTCCATTAAAATAAATTGTTTTGTTATTTATCATTTTACTGGTGAAAAGGTATAAATAATATATTATTTATACCTTTACACCAGTAAAATGATAAAAAAATACAACACTATAAAAGTGTTGTATTTTTTTTTTGAGGGACACAGTGTATTTCCTGTTATATTAATTTGAAGCACATTAAAAAGTCCAAACCGCGAGATAAATATATATAGTAGACCGGCCAAACCTCAAAAAGTGCTCTAGATAAGGATTCGACGGCAAAATTTGTTAATGCTTGGCATTCCAGCTAATAGTCTTGCAAAAATACCCAGGAATAGCGTACGGGCAGATGCCAAGCGCAATTTTGCGTGAAAGTGTCATTTTAAGCGTAAAATCCGAAAGACTGTCGAAAATCACGCATTTTTATATTTTGACGGATTATCATCATATTTTTTATTATCTTTGATATGAAATTATTTTTATTCAGAATTTCAAATTATAAGTCTACTAAATATGCATTTCAAATTTGAATATTACACACACACATATGGCACAGGGAAACATAAAACCGCGATTTCCTCGAAATAAAAGTTTGAGAAAACTATCAATAGTTTGAAGTTTTTTTACGCAACATAAATTCTTCGATTTATATGTGTTTATCCATCGAATGTATAGTAAATGTCCTAGTGCCACAAATATTAAAAGAATTTTCAAGTAAGATGGTAGATATCTCATTTTATGTTATCCGAAAGGAGACAATGTACATTTTACCAGGTGCGCATTTTGAAAGAAAAATTGAAAATACCGTACATTATGTACATAATTACATACTAAAGTACATACTAAAGCGAGTTTTTATTTACATGTATAAGTCCATAATAAAGCGAGTTTTTAATTGCATAGCACAATTTGTCAATTCCTTGCATCCCAGCTAAAAGTCTTGCGGAAATACTGAGGAATAGCGTACGGGCGGATGCCAAGTGCACTTTTGCGTGAAAGTATAATTTTTAGCGTAAAATCTGAAAGACTGTCGAAAATCACGCATTTCGATATTTTGACGGATTATCATCATATTTTTGATTATCTTTGATATGGAATTGTTTTTATTCAGAGTTTCAAATTATAAGTCTACTAAATATGCATTTCAAATTTGAATATTACACACACATATATGGCAATATGAAATATAAAATCGTGATTTACTCAAAATAAAGGTTTGTAAAAATTATTAATGGTATAATGTTTGTGTTCCGCATCTCAATTTCGTCAAGATTTAGTGCTAACCGAATAAATACTTAATAATTGTTGTCATGTCACATATAGTGAAAACAAATACTGAAATAAGATGCAAGATATATATCATTTTATGTTATATATGCGAAATATAACAATGCACACTATTTTATCAGATGCGCATTTCTGATAAAAAAATAAACAGCGCACAATATTACATCGATATTGCACATTATCTTATATCAGTGCGATACTCGGCATGATATTATATAGGATTATGTTTGCTTTTGTAGAGTTCGATCTTCTTGCTATTGCCACGAATGAATTGGTGCTGAACTTAAATCTACCTGTGGCCAGGGTGACCAGATTTCGAAAAATGAAATACGGGACAATTGACAAACGAAGATCAACAAAGAAGCCCACACAAAGTGTTAGACTTGTGAAAAAATATAAAGAATTGGAAGGGAAAGTGAACGAAAGAATGAAGGAGAGAAAGAAGAGATGATTGAGAAGGAAAGAAAATAAAGGAAAACATACAAAATAACAGAAAGTTAGAATAAAAGAAGGATGAAAGAAATAAGAGATAAAAGAAGGTTTCCGGCATTCTTTGAAATGATATATAGAAAAAAAGAAAGAAAGAAAGAAAAGAAAGGAAGGGGAGATGAGTAAATGTCTGAAAGACAAAATAAAGGAGAGAATTAGAGGGGGAAAAGGGTTAGAAAAAGGAGGAAAGATATAATGAAGGAAATAAACATGGCCTTCATTCTTTGAAAGAAAGAAAAAAGAAAATGGAAGGAAGTTAAAGATAGAAACAAAAGAAAGAAAGAAAGAATAAGGGAAAAGAATAAGAAGGGAAAAAATAAAGAAAGGAAGAAAGAGTGGAAGGGGAGAATGAAGGGAGGAGAGAACGAAAAAAAGAGAGAAATAATGGAAGGAGAGAAAGAACGAAAAGAAACAGGAGACGAAGAGAGAAGGAAGCCAAGGTAATTATAATATAGGATATTTATAATGCGCACATTTCCACCTTGTTAGGTGCTCAAGGCGCTCCTAATAAATTATATGGAAAGAAGGAATGAAGGAAATAAAAAAGGATATTTGATAAAGAAGGAAAGTAAGAGAAAGAAGGAAAGAAAGAAAAATGAACAGAGAGAGAAAAGAAAATGTCTAGGAAAGAAAGATAGGAAACTAATATATAGATAAATGGTTTATTAATAAAAATCAAGACATCATCGCGGCTAAGGCCGAAGTGCGATGTATTCATAATTAATAAAGACACAAAAAATATTCAAACAATAACACAGATAATTACAAAATAAATAATACGGATAAAGTATGGTATTGGAAATAAAGATAGATGGAACAAAAAAGGGCAAGCAGAAAGGATAGGGTATATAAAAGAAAGAAAAAGGGAAAAGTTCAAACTTCAAGTAAACAAAAAAATCCAATCATGTAATAAAAATCATAATTTCATTTGGTGTTTTTAAATGTATTTTTAAAATTTAAAAAAATAAAATGTTTTAGAAATGAATAAAATTTCAAAGTGAAACAATATTGTTAAACTTAAAACTACATCGCGGCATCGCGTGCACACCAAGACTCAAAACGAAAGCTGAAACAACTAGATCTATAAAAACTCAATAACTTGTTCCTCCGATTACATCTCCAAATCATTAATCTTAGAATCCATAGCATAATTATAAGAATTTCCCGCCGATTTTGTGATTATTTTGGTGGAAAAACTGTTTATCATGTGAGACTGTTTCACCATTGAGAATTTGCTTCGATCCTACATGTCTAGCTAGTAGCCTGCCACACACAGGCAGGAGACCAGTTCGTTTGCAATGCATTGGGTTAGCAAGAAATCACCGCAGAACTTGCAAAAGTTTACAGTAAATATCGATTTAATTGTTGTTCCTGCTTCGTCAGCTGTTGGTTATTTAATGAAAGTTCGTCACTTTTAAATGTATTAACTACATTTTGTTTAATATTCTGAAATACGGGACAAATAGGCGTCCCGGGAAGGGTTTGTCGGGACGCCGGGACACAGGAGCAAAATACGGGACAATCCCGGAAAATACGGGACGTCTGGTCACCCTGCCTGTGGCGATATCCAGAAATGGGTCTGATATTTAATTTGCCGTACATTCATACATACATACATACATTATTCATACATGTATGTTTTCTATGATTTTGGATATAGATATTCCTGTAAAATTAATGCTACCATGGTAACGGCAAATTAAATATCAGACCTATTTCTGAATATCGCCACATAGGTAGATTTAAGTTCAGCACCAATTCATTCGTGGAAATAGCAAGAAGATCGAACTCTATACTACAAAAGCAAACATAATCCTATATAATATCATGCCGAGTATCGCACTGATATAAGATATGTGCAATATCGATGTAATATTGTGCGCTGTTTATTTTTTTATCAGAAATGCGCATCTGATAAAATAATGTGCATTGTTATATTTCGCATATATAACATAAAATGATATATATCTTGCATCTTATTTCAGTATTTGTTTTCACTATATGTGACATGACAACAATTATTAAGTATTTATTCGGTTAGCACTAAATCTTGACGAAATTGAGATGCGGAACACAAACATTATACCATTAATAATTTTTACAAACCTTTATTTTGAGTAAATCACGATTTTATATTTCATATTGCCATATATGTGTGTGTAATATTCAAATTTGAAATGCATATTTAGTAGACTTATAATTTGAAACTCTGAATAAAAACAATTCCATATCAAATATAATCAAAAATATGATGATAATCCGTCAAAATATCGAAATGCGTGATTTTCGACAGTCTTTCAGATTTTACGCTAAAAATTATACTTTCACGCAAAAGTGCACTTGGCATCCGCCCGTACGCTATTCCTCAGTATTTCCGCAAGACTTTTAGCTGGGATGCAAGGAATTGACAAATTGTGCTATGCAATTAAAAACTCGCTTTATTATGGACTTATACATGTAAATAAAAACTCGCTTTAGTATGTACTTTAGTATGTAATTATGTACGGTACATAATGTACGGTATTTTCAATTTTTCTTTCAAAATGCGCACCTGGTAAAATGTACATTGTCTCCTTTCGGATAACATAAAATGAGATATCTACCATCTTACTTGAAAATTCTTTTAATATTTGTGGCACTAGGACGTTTACTATGCTTTCGATGGATAAACGCATTTAAATCGAAGAATTTATGTTGCTTAAAAAAACTTCAAACTATTGATAGTTTACTCAAACTTTTATTTCGAGGAAATCGCGGTTTTATGTTTCCCTGTGCCATATGTGTGTGTGTAATATTCAAATTTGAAATGCATATTTAGTAGACTTATAATTTGAAATTCTGAATAAAAATAATTTCATATCAAAGATAATCAAAAATATGATGATAATCCGTCAAAATATCAAAATGCGTGATTTTCGACAGTCTTTCAGATTTTACGCTAAAAATGACACTTTCACGCAAAATTGCGCTTGGCATCCGCCCGTACGCTATTCCTGGGTATTTTTGCGAAACTTTTAGCTGGGATGCCAATCATTAGCAAGCATTAACAAATTTTGCCGTCCAAAGTATAAAAAATCGTTTTGGCCGGTCTACTATATATATTCAATCTTAAAGATGGTCCAATAAAACAAATTTTATTCTCATAGTTCAGAAATTTGTATGCCTTTGGCGTTTGCTGTGATACACCCTCACGGTCAGCGTTCTTTCTCTTATGCAGCTCCATTTCTTTAGAAGAATCTCCCCATTTAATACATTTAAAGTTATGCTTTAAAGTTATGCTTTAAAAGCTCATCTTTCTAATTCTTAAAATGATCATATTATGTTTATTGGCCCATTTGATGGCATTTTTTTTATTCATGATCTGGTGAGAAAAAGTTGTAAATTGTAACATTAGTTTTGAGACATTTTGTTGTGCAAAGTATTTTTATTTCTATTTCCTTTATACTTCCCTTATATTTTCCTTTCTCTTAACTGCTTAGAGGCAATTTGTGAATTTGCGGTATACAAAGTTTTACCCTTATCATCATTATTATTATCATTATTATTACTATTACTATCATCATCATCACCATCATCGTCATTTTAATCATTGTTATAATCATTATCATTATGATGTATTCAAAAGCCATATAGGCTTACTTGACCATTTCCGTTATTAACGGAGATCTTTGATTTAAAAAAAGTAAATTAAGGTCAACTTGTTCTTAAGTAGTCAAAATCAGTTTGGGATACTGTAATGTATCATATTGTATTCGTATAATATTCCTTTTCCACTTTAAACTTATTACCAGTGGCGGACCGTGACCCGGAGGAGACAAAGCATTGGGTGGGGGGGGGGCACAGCATTGTTCACAGACAATGCAGTGCAACCCCAATGCTTTGTTTCCTCCAGGTCACGGTCCGCTACTGCATATTACCATCTTATTTTCTTGTATCTTTGCAGTTGAAGAAAGTGATTGTCCTCCTGGCCTCTGGTGTGGTTCGGCGTAAAAATGGCAGAGGTAAATAGTGCAGAATACAAAATGGCGGGAGTAAAAATTGCAGGGGTAAAAATTGCAGAAGGGGAAAAAAGTCAGAGATATTACCATTTATACCTGGCACTTGTGGTGTGTCATATTACTCACAAAATAACAACAATCTGATGTGGTTTTGTGTGTATTTATGGAACTTTCCATCTTTTGCTAATAATTGCGCTTCCTTTTGGTCTAAAAGGGCAAATTCACCCCCAAAAGGTTGATTTTAATAAAAAGAAAAAAATCTAACAACATAACGCTTGGAAACTTTATAAAAATCGGATGTGAGGTATGAAAGTTATGTCATTTTTAATTTTTCGCTTATTTTCACAAAACAGTTATATGTACACCCTGGTCAGTATGCAAACCAGGGGTCTGACGATTTCTGGAAATCGCTGCGTACGATCGATATTGTATCAAATTGCGTTTTCATGAATTATAACGCGAAAGAAGAGGACAGTGGATGTAGAAATCCTAGAAAGGTTAAATACACTTTTAGATATTTTTTTGTCTTGATTTTCTGGTGAAAGCATTAATTAAGTACTATTCAATTTTGATCGATTGATTATGAAATTGTATTCTTGGAAGTTGTAATCAGAGGCTCGTGTGTCCGAATCTCACCATGGTCTAGCGTCCTTTGGCAAGGCGTCAATCCACTTTTTGCCACTCACACAGGTGGTAATTGGGTACCGGAAGGAAACAACCGTCATTATGGTAGGTTAAGCAAGTTTGCGCCTAACAGGCTGCCTGAAATGCTATGAATCCAGTGACTGGGTAATAATAATTGTGAAGCGCTTTGAACAGTCGTAGATTGATAAAGCGCTATATAAAAGCCAATAATTATCATTGTCATTATTATTATTATTATTTTTTACACAGGAAATCTGGAGGCCCGAATGAGAACTGGAAAGGCGATTAGGATTGACATATGTCATAATGTCGACAAACGTAATCGATAATCCTGAATGCATTCATATTCCATCATCAAAATCTGCAGTACTGCATTATATTATTTTGAATCCCAAAAATGTTCATCATGTTCACTCTGACCAAGAAATACGCTTACAACATCAGCTTAACTTACTTATTAACTCAAAGGTCAAGTCCACCCCAGGAAAAATGTTTATTTTAATCAATAGAGAAAATCAAATGTATAAATTAAGAAAGTTACAATTTTAAGTTTCGCTTATTTTTCACAGAACAGTTAAGCACAACTTAGTGACGAATGAGAGAGTCGATAATGTCCCCCACTATTTCTATGTTTTTTATTGTTTGAATTATACAGTGTTTCATTTCTTACAGATTTTGACAATAAGGACCATCTTGACTGAACCATAAAATGTTTAATAATGGTAATACCACAAATTCATATTCAGGGAAAGAATAAAACTTTTTCTTACAGGACAACGGGGAGAAAATTATGAAATTTCATATAATAAACTACAAAGAAATAGTTAGTGAGTGATGTCATCAGTCCTCTCATTTCCATACCGACCAGAATGTGAATATAGCTCTTTTGTGAAATTAAGCGAAAATTTAAAATATCATTACTTTTACATCCGATTTTGGATGAAACTTTCAGTGTAATGCTTGTTGGATTTTTCTCTTTTATTCAAATCAACTTTATGTTGGGGCGGACTTGTCCTATAATAAACTCTCAATATTTTGAGCATTATCTCAATCATGACAATCATTATTATCGTTGCAGATCTACAAATTTAATACGCTTAAATGCACAGACACCAGAATATATTAAGCAGAAGTGACATGAAATCATGTGTTATCCATTAAAATAATATAGAAAGATGAAAAATGATGTATATGTTGTTATTTCATATTGTCATATTTTCGACGTGTATATAATTATGTTGTCCAAATAACACTATGAAGTGTGCTATCGTACCAGTGTTCCCAAGTATTACCTTCTCATGTGCATGCTGACTTACATAGTGTGCTGATATGTCACCCCTTATAAATGCCTACATCAGTCAAAGTGTACGGCATATTGCAGCAAACTAATAACTTTATACCCAAATAGAAATACTTTGAAAATGTGTGTGTGTGCGTGGATGTGTGCGGATAGGTGTGTGAGCGAGTTTGTAATGATCTACTTCTTGGGATATTTTCTTGTATTTTACCCATCAAACGGGGACGTGCTAAAGGCCCTCGGATTTCGTACCCGGTCCGGAAAACCATGGTTATAAATCTCATGTCCGATGGTCAGATAACAATGGTGTGATGATGTGTGTGTGAGTGGATGTGCCGTGGTCGAGTGGTCTAAGGTGCCTGGCTACACATGGAAAATCCGGGATTCGATCCTCGGCTACCATACCTATGCTCTTTTATCCTGCATTCAAATAAATGGAAATGCTTTACGCATTATTTGTAACTAGGTTTGCATTTGTTTTAAATAAAGCGAGTGAGGCTTTGAGGGTGTGTGCGTTAGTGTGGATGTGTGAGCGAGTTTGTAATGATCTACTTCCTGGAGAAACTTCCCTATCCTCGAGGGCCTCCCTTGTTGATGTTTAAAATTCACTAAAATTCCCCATTTCATTTCAAACCGTTTCATATAGTTCAAATGATTTGTTTTAAGTTTCCGCTATGCGAGTTGAATTCACTTCTATGTGTAGTGTTAGGCAGTATCCCCAGTTAGCGTCACTATATATAAGTCCGCAAATGATTCAGTTGTGCGGAATAAATTCATTTTTTTATTGAATGTAACACAAGTCCTAAAGTTGGAAATTCTAAGCACTTATCTTAAGCCCCAGTCACATATATACACGGACCAACACAGCAATGCCGGCATGATCCGGCAGCCGCAAGGACCTACGCGGCAGCTACACGGACCATCTCGGATGGCTTTGTCTACCCGGCAGTCCACGGATGACGCCGGATGTTTTTGACAGTCAAAAACTGCCGTGTTGGCCTCCCGGACGTTCAAGGACCAACACGGACCACCCCGGACCTCCAAGGCGCCAACACGGATCTCTCCCCGGATCAGATCCGGGGTGGTCCGGGGTCTATATGTGACTGGGGCTTAAACATCAACAGGATACCTTAATAATCAATTGATGCAAGCGCGAAGAGCGAGATAAAAATTATTGATATTCTGACCTAAATTTGGACTTTCTAAGCACCTTTGGTATGAACAAGATGGACATTTATTTAAGCATTTGATACGAGTAAACATGAATTTGGCGTTTTCCCCGGTCAAACATCAAATAAGGGCCTCAAAGGTCGAATATGAATTTGGTCCCTGGTGCCCCCTCCCTAGGTTGAACATGATATTTCGGACCCAAGACAAACATCAAATTGGCGCCCGTATGTCGACCATCGATTCGGTGCCTCTATGTCGAACATCAATTCGGCGCAACCGAGGTTGACGATCAATTCGGCTCCCCCTATGTCGAACATCGGTTTGGCGCCCCTAAGTAAAACATCAATCCAGCGTCCCTATTTCGCACCTCAATTCGCCCCCTCCCCCTTTGTTGAACATCATTTCGCCTTTGTTCCGCCTATACAGTTGAAAGAAACTTATCGAAACAAATATTAATATTCATGTTCTTCAAATGAGGACAACCAGTTGTTTCGATACAGAACAGAGGTAATTTTGAAGTGTGAAGCTGCTCTGATAAGCAAAAAAATCAAGCACAATTATGAAACAATTTTAGAGCAATTTTGGCAATCCCCTTCTACATACACTTTAGGTTACTCTAAGAAATCCTAAGAAGTAATTAAATCATTATATGTATATGGCACTATCACAGATAATTTTTTAAGAACGAAGTAAAAACCACACTTACAGTCATTCCAGAGGGATGAATTAGAAATAATTAGTATGCCTAATACCATACACAGTGACAACACAGATATCCTACTTAATGTACTTAATTACTGTTCAATTAATGTTTCAATATTTTTCATTATAACGATCCTCTCATTTTTGTCCAAAATGAAAACCGGGAAATAAATGATAAATACGTTTTCCGCATGTACAAAGTCAATACTTTAAATGCATGTAATATGGCAACCATGGCTGTCATTTATAATTCAAAACGTGGAAGTATCCCAAAGACAACTTCAGATTTAGATTCTCCCCCCCCCTATAAGGCTAAAACCAATAAACCCTTTGGAAACGTGAATAAATCCAAGATTGCTGCCGACGGCCACTTTGGATTTTCGCATATAGGCATATATCTCAGGTTGGTCAATGTTGACAGAGTTCCAGCATGACGATTCCTCAATAGAAGGTCTCACCAGTATGGCATTCCAATGCAACATAAGCCCCCAAACCAAGGTATGGCTGCCGGAATATAGGGATCATATTTGAACTATTTTAACGGCAAGTATAATGTACATTGAATGTGCAGACAGGAGTTGAAATCAAGAAATATCTCACACGATATACATGATACAACTTAATCTTTGGTAATGCAAGCTAAGTGACTATTCCTCGCAGTATAGGTATACTTGTGGGCCAGTGTTTAGAGTTGCTTGCTTGGGGGTATTTGTAAACAAGATCTTGGAAGACTTCAAAGCCTTCAGAACAAATTAATGCGCACGATTAATCTGTCAAAAACAAAAATGGTGTCATGCTACCCCTTTTCTAAATGAACTTCATTGGCTACCTGTTTCTGATAGAATACATTATCGAATACTTGTTCAAACCTATAAATCTCTTTCAACCACACTTCCGTCTTACATTTCTTCATTCCCGACCTTTCGTTGGAAGAACGCGAACGCTTATTTACGACGTTAGTTGATTTTGGAAGGAGCTTTTGGGTCGTAAGACTCTGTCCTGCAATGCAAATTGTGAGACATGAGATTTTTTTTTCGTTTCGCATCTGGAACGGAAACATTCAATTTGCGTTTCGTGTGCAAAATTCTGGTTGCTACTATTCAATTCAATTCAATTCAAATTTATTTTCATTCTTCAAAATGATACAAATAAGTACAAGATAGATTGATTCAATTTAAATAAACAATAGCATGAACAAAATTCAATATTGGAAGAAAAAAATACATGTTTGAAAGTAATCTAAATATAAATTAACATACATGTCAAATTAAATCAATATAATCAATATCATGGTAACAGCGATACATCCGATTTAGGACGACTTTCCAAAGCCACATTTGCTTCCTCCCAGAGGCCGCCCGGGGCCCACTTCCATTGAAGAATGGATACCAGGCGCAACCACGCGTAAAAAGGGAAAGAGTGGGTAAGTACGTTACGTATAGGCCTATGTAACCTTATAAAGGTGTCAAAAACGATGATTAAAATACTGAAAAGGGGATATATTGCCAATACTAGGGTGCCACAAGCCAAATAATTGTTAAGAGATACATTTTCATAATCTGGAAAAGACTTGCTTCCCTTGTTTATGGTGCTTTTCCAAACCCCATGGTCGCGCCTGGTATCCACTCATCAATGGAAGTGTACCCCCAAGAAATCCCCCATTTCTGCGGAAAGTAAAACATACCGCCAATTACATTGTGTGCTAGAGGCATATCGTTGTGTAGAAGGAGAAGGCAAAAGAACCCCCCCCCGCAAAGTTGGATGTGATTGACGTATTATCGCCTATTGCATGATGTGTACATATCAACGCATGCGAAATGGTTTTGGCTGGAGAGGTGATCTGACCCATGGAATCAATTGCCAGTGATCCACCAATAATTAATACACATTAAATGCAATATCGATTGACTGAAATGATCTATGATCTATATCTAAGCCTTAATTCAGTAAGTTTTTTCTTACTCAATATATACTCGATTTGTTTAAACAAGTGGAATGCCTCTGGCCGTCTCACCTGCATCACGCGGTTCAACATAGCAGCAGTGCTGACTTTGAAAACTACTATAACTCGCACAAGATGTTCAGTGATACTTGGTTACTCTTATTTCCACGTTTTATGAAGTAGACCAATACACTTACAGAGATAGGATGGTAATTCAACAAATACCCCCAATGTGGCCAAAGTTCATTGACCTCACATGACCTTCGACCTTGATCATGTGACCTGAAACTTGCCCAGGATATTCAGTGATACTTGATTACTCTTATGTCCAAGTTTCAAAAGTCAGATCAATAAACTTGCAAAGTTATGATGGTAATTCAACAGATACCCCCATTATGGCCAAAGTTCATTGACCTTTGACCTTGGTCATGTGACCTAAAATGCGCACAGGATGTTCAGTGATACTTGATTACTCTTATGTCCAAGTTTTATGAACTAGACCAACATACTTTCAAAGTTTTGATTGTAATTCAACAGATACCCCCAAATCGGCCAAAGTTCATTGACCCTAAATGACCTTTGACCTTGGTCATGTGACGTGAAACTCTAGCAGGATGTTTGGTGATATTTGACTAACCTTATGTCTAAGTTTAATAAACTAGGTCCATATATTTTCTAAGTTATGATGACATTTCAAAAATTTAACCTCAGGTTAAGATTTTGATGTTGATTCCCCAACATGGTCTAAGTTCATTGACCCTAAATGACCTTTGACCTTGGTCATGTGACATGAAACTCTAATAGGATGTTCAGTAATACTTGATTAACCTTATGGCTAAGTTTCATGAACTAGGTTCATATACTTTCTAAGTTATGATGTCATTTCAAAAACTTAACCTCAGGTTAAGATTTGATGTTGGCGCCGCCGCCGCCGTCGGAAAAGCGGCGCCTATAGTCTCACTCTGCTATGCAGGTGAGACAAAAACCACTTTCTTATACATGTCATAATCTACATTTCGCATGTCACCATCCAGCTGGAATCATGATAGCCATGGTACAGGTACAGTCCCGCCGCGAGCTCAGGCAGGCATAATGTGCTATGAAGACCAGCTCTATGCAACGGGATTTCAACAATTTGGAATGGCATGCTGGTATCGCATGAAAGAATTTTGCACACGAAAAGCAGATCTATAGGGCATGCAACACGAAGCATAGAAATGATTGTAGAGCAGTTTTCTACGTTAGTGGGTATGTGCCGCGGAGGGGACCCCCATTTTCCACTCGAATTTCCGTTTCAGGGCATAGCAATAATCTTATTGAGAAAAAGAAATAAGAAATCCGCTCCAAACTCCAAAGCTTCGCATATTTCTCGTTACGCCGTTCCGATCGCAATGAGCTGCAATTTTGGTGAAAAGCGGCCGCAGAGCGCTGTCCGACCATCGCCTCTGCGCGAGCGCACCCGGCGTCCGTGCCGCTGGGCTATATAGCTGCACACTCGTATGCCCGTTCCATAAATGCAGTGGCGTAGATAGGATTTTTTTCCTGGAGGGGCACTGGGGGTCCTTGCTTTTTCAGGGGGGCACCATTTTTTCTGGTGTGTGTGTGTATGTGTTACAAGGGCTGATCCGACTTTCGCCTATAGGCGGGACGGGGCCCGAAATTTTCTTCACCTATTTTTCCCCTATCAGTCACTTTTTAGTCTTATTCTTATAAAAACAACATAAGCATTAAATAATTTTATAAGCCTTATAAAAAGTGCGAGTGCGAAGCGCGAGCGATTTTTTTTACTTTCATGTGTTTTCCCTGAAAATTTAATATCCTGGGCAATGTTATGTATGATGCTGAACAAGATTCGTATGTAACTAGATGGATACTGCGAACGCCAATCGCGAGCAGAAATTGTTATTAACTGTTCTAGCATTATCGAAAAAGGACCTGTTAAAGACTGCTTACAGTTACCCACGAAAATGATATTATTTCAATAATGAAGAGGTTCTCCAGGCTCAACACTCCGTTTTGTTGACGATCAGCCATGCATTAAATCTTTTGTTCACCATGCGAAAGCTTCTGTGGGTAACCGGTGAAAACACGTTTATCTCATGAAATTATGGAAATACAAGCCTTATTTCAAATGACCAGAACTTTGTTATTTCTTGACCATTTTCTGTAATTTAAGTATCAAATTAAAGAACAGATATTGAACTTTTCAAAAATGTGGTTTTCTTTTTGAAACCCAGATACCCCTCGCCAAATGAGTTTTTGATATCCTTTCTTCAAATTGTTTTTGCTCACTCATGCGTGAATAAGAAATAAGCTAAGTAATATCAGATGAAAGAGGAGATTCTAAGCTTTAAATTGGTAGGTCATTTGTCTATTTCATTTATGAGTAAGTTATGATAAATGATCGCTAAATCTCGGTTTCGTTTATTCTGGGACGCACTGTATATATATATATTTTGATATATTTTGATTTTGATATTTTGATTTGAAAAAATTCACAGTTTAATGGACGTGTTTGATAAAGAACAAGATATCTATCCAACGAAAGATTATAGCAAATCGAAGCGGGAGTTCTTTTGAGGTTTTGAACTTAAAATGGGACATTCAATTCACCTATTTAATCATGAAAAGTATGGGTTTTTTGCTACAGAGCGCGAAGCGTGAGCTGAAAATTTTTGAATTCCAATCTGAAAAGCGGACATTCTGAGCACGATTTTTAATAAAATACGAGTTGTGTATCTCAATCTCGCTTGCTGGTTTATGTGTAACATATTACAATCTTATTTTATTTTTGCACATGCGGAATTATTGGGGGGGGGGGGGCAAAACGATATGTTTGCCCCCCCCAATATTTTCATTGGTTGGGCGATCGTCCCCCTCCCCAGGATCGACGCCTCTTGCGACGATGTCATTGAAGATAGAATCATCTTTGCGGTTTAAGACTGTTTTCGGAATGAATCAGCGTATAGTGCTAAAACAACAATATAGTTTTGGTATCAAGATTTTTTTTCATAACGTCAGCATGAGCACGTCCTGGTCGTAACTACTTGTTCGTAGGACGTAAACTCTGTAGGGCACGAGTATTACAGACCCCCATTCATTCACGTGTTACATCATAGCTCATCAAAATATCATTAAAAATCAATCCCTCGATAGATTTTGCTTTAATTCACTGACATTAGTCACAATTAATTAATTAACAGTACATTAAGACTTGAAATGTTAATCAGGTACTTGCCTAGCTCAATCAATAGTTTAAATGGCCTGAAATAAGATTAACCATAATTTTGGCCAGTTCATTGCCAGAAAAAACAGAACTGCATTGTGGGTATATAATAATTGAAATGAAATTTTTAAAAATGCAGTCTAGCCTCCCCAAACGCCTTAATTATGAAAGAGTATGAACGTAGCATTACCTCTATCGTTTTTCTTTTGATATACAAACATTTGATCTATTTTTAATGAATTATTTTAATCAATAAGGCCATGTGATCTTTACTTAAACCCGTCCGGCATGCTTTGCGCGCAGATGAATTACTCTCGTGTGCCCTCTAGCACCCATCTCGTTGTCGACCGTCGTATGTAGTTGCATCCATTTCTCTTGTGCGATGGCGCCGTTTGCCCGAAGCTCTTACGATTGGTTACTCCTGATTGCGATCGGTGTTGTTGTTTATTTGGAGCTTGGAATTCTAAAATCGTTTGGTATTTTCATCAACGACGTCTCATCGAGCCTCAATGTATCCACTGGATTGGTGGGTACAGCCGTAGGTCTGTCGCATGGAATCTCGATGTCTTTGGGTAAGAAGCATAGGCGGCGGAGTAGAGGATTATCTTTTGTGTTTGGGGGACGCAACAATAGCCGTCCCCCCTAAACACAAAAGATAATCCTCCGCTCCGCCGCCAATGGTAAGAAGCACAATCTGGCCTTCCCATTCTGTAACTTTAAACGGGAACTTTCCAATTCTGAACAATGAAGTATACCTAGTTCCCACTATAGTGCTTTTTGCCACGATTGAAATGGTGGTCTTAATCATGGAGTAATCGTGGTGATCTCGTATCGAGTGTTTGGAAATTGCGATATTGCAATTTAACTCAGGCTCTATGTATGATAAAGATTGTAATGTTTTACCATTCCCTCTTATTTTACAGCGCCACTTCAAATTCAGATTGTTACATTTCATTCAAATTAAGAAATGATTTTAATTGGATAACAGGCAGAATTCGGAATTGGGTGGGGAGGGTTGTTGGGTTTTCAGGCACCAACGTGAACTCTGAAAATCGCTACGTGGCCACTGACAAGGGCGCGAAACCCTTCGATTTTGAGAATTAAAACCATTATTGCATCGAATCGAATTATGCGAGGAAGCGGAACGACCAAACCTGCTAGTTTTTATGCATTTTCTCTCAAATGTGGGGGGGGGGGGTGGTAAAAAATAAAATGTCACTCCTTTTCTTTATTTTTGCGCCTTTTCAAAATTGACGTGCCGTCTGGGGTACTCCACTGTCGTATCATCATGTTTTTTATATATTAAACATTTGGTGCAGGATAAGATTTTTTTAAATTTCGTATGATGTGAAGTTAAAGGAAGATGTATGGCCTGTATTATAATTTTTATACATGTATTACCATTATTATTATTATTAGGCTATTGTAACGTAAGTTAATTTATTTAGTATGTGGAACCTTTACGACAAGGCGTCAAACTCTCTTATAAACTTTCATTCTTGCGAAGAATGATATAAATTGAGATATAAATTGTTGGCTTTCTTTCCAGTTAGGTTTTGAGGGTGTTGTTACATTTGTGTACAAACTGCACTACTATACCAGCCTACTCTAAATATTATTTTTATTATTAATAACCTTAAATTACGAAAATGTAATGCGAAACCAATAAACTTGCAACGGGTCATCCTTGACACTATAACGACTTTTGAAGTAGGCTTTTCATAACGCAAGGTACAGTGCGTATCAAAAAAAGTTTACATTCAGAAAAAATCCTGTAAAATTATACGATTTGTAATATCCTGAAGATTTGTCCACATTTTAACATTGGTACAGATCCATTTAAGTAAATGACGATATAACTGTCAAAAACTATTTCCGCTTGAGTAAGCACCACTTGCTTTTGAAAAGCTAGTGAAAAAATTATTTGTGCAGAACTTTGAAATAGTTATGCAAATAACAATAAACCTTAATCATGAAGAACACGTGGAATTTAGCTAGTAAAATTAATTTGAAGATATCTTTTACCTTCTTCTATCTGGTTTCCTTGCCCAAAACACTTCGAAGAGTGCATTGCGCCCTACCCCACTCCCCCCACACACCGAGGCCATCGGGACGATATTTGCTTTACATTGAGCTGTAATATACATGAAATGGCTTAGACTAGATTTTCATTAACTTTCGGTAATCATTGTGAAGCTTGGAAAAAGTGTGGGGAAACAAGTACATATTAAATGAAATGTAAATCCACTTTAAATAATAAAAACTTAGTGGAAAAACGCTGGAGATGTCTGGTATAAACTTTTGTTCAGATTCAGTTAAGTACTCAGATCCAGCAGGCACATAAAGGGTAAAAGTTGTGTGGCAAAAATTGATATTAAATGCTTGAATGTGTCCGTTTTATTTCAATTGACTAAAAGTGCAAAGGAAATGTATGAGAAATTTATCGCAGGGTAAGTTTGAGTTCGCCCTTTCTCTTGACACAGCATGAAAACAAGCATTTCTGCGCAGATTTCTGCGAGCTTTACGAAAATGGAGAGTGCTCACTCAAGTGTAACAATCTTTAAAAACTTACTTTCATTGGATAGATGAGACCCAAACCCAATATTTTGTAAATTTTACACAATGTTGCGTTGAAATAGTCCAATACGCGGTAAATTATACCCAGGAAACATGCATGTTCCCTTCCCTCCCAATATTGGGTAAAATATTATACATACATAATATCTTACATAATATATTTTATCATAGGCCCAAAGTTATGAAATCAACTGCCAATCCTACTACGATAAACTTCATCAACAGAAACAAACAAGCCAACTGGAAACCTACTCCTCTCTCATTAATGATTCAATTATCGTTCACTTCTTTCATTATGATAGACAAATTTCAATGTAAAATATAATGACAGCACGCCATACATAGCAGGATGCAGAATAGCACATTGTTTAAGCCTGTCAATCTAACAACAAGCTGTTTAAACTTTTTTTTTATAATTGTTAATTTTTCTAACAACTTGTTTAAAAAGTTTAAACAGTTGTTTAAAATTTTTGAACAATTGTTGTTAGAGTGATGGCTCAAACAACCTGCTTAAAAGTTTAAACAGCGTTTTACAGTGTATACCAGGTGGCTAGAATGAGCACAGCAATAAACACTCTAGGTATTTGTTGGAATTTCTATTTCAATGCATGATAGCAATGTACTTGGCCAACTGTGAAATACCAGTTGCTCGTGGACGTATTGTTGTTTTTTGTGGATTTAATGAAAAACTCAATCAATTAAAAACTATATGAATAATCAAGTCATCAAAGTTGGTGCTTATCTCATCATGCACTTTAGTACAAATGACCTTCTTCCGATCCTGCGCAAAATGACCACGATCTGGCTAATACTGTAAAGTGTTCAGGAGAATTTCAATCTCTTTTCAATTTCTATTTTGTTCGATTATCATATTGTTTATGATGCTAGCAGTAAATTATTATCATTCCTATCGTACATAAAAAAGGGTTATGGGTCCCTTTATGCATGTATGATCATGTAAGTAACGAGGAAAAAGGCAAAAGAACCCAATCATGTGTTACCTGACTACATAAGGATGATAATGGAATATTATAATTGAACTGATATGTACCCACTACTGAATTACAGCAATAATGCCCTATATTCGAAAAATGCAAACTATTGATTATTTTTTAAAGAGCGTTGGGGAGTATAACTACAATAATGAACAGACTCCATCTTTTGTCATACAGGGAGTTTAAAGTTCAGATATATGAATAGACGTATAGATGTTCGGTTAGGTTACGGATTCTATTTTATCTTCATATTCATAACTGTGTGTGTATTTGGGGGTGTTTAAGGCGATGGCTGGCATGGCTGCTGGGGAAGCTATTTCCAAGGTTCGGCGACAGAGGACAAAATAAAAGCACCCGACTATTATCCACTTGTCTCTGATTCTGCACACACTTGGTACCCAATATTTGGTATCCAATATTTTTGTCATGAAAAATTTGCCAAGCAAAAAAAGGTCTTTACTTGGGTATGCCCGACATTTTCTTGTACAAGTTTTTTAATGGCTCATGTGGAGGAGGGTGGGGGGTTGGGACAGGGGACGGATGGATTCGCCATTAATCTAAGCATATGATAACGCAGAACGATTTCCTTCTGATTCGTAATGTACTATATTAAAGATACAACTTGTAAAGAGTCTACCAGAAACGAACCAAAAAATAGGGAAGCTTTTAGCTATGGAAGGAAGCTGGATCCCCTCGTGAATATTTGCAGTACTGGGCAAAAGTCACGAGTATTTGACCGACAGAAAAAAATAAATTGCTTAGAATAACTTACTTTTTTTCATTTTTGACAAATATTTTTGGTCGGACGCAGGCATATCAGGGTATTTTGACCTTTTTTTTTTTGGGGGGGGGGGAGGGGGAGGATGCACTTGCACTTCTCTGACTTGCATTTTTAGCTGTTAGCAATTTTTTTTGGTAGTTATAGTAGTAATGTGAGGTTTGAATATAGATTATAGTTTCATAATGTAAGTGAAACGTATGCTTCTTAAGCATACGCTTTAAAGAACTTAGTTCTTACAAGCGTATGCGAAAAACACCTGTGAAAAAAAATCAAAATTATGATCGATCATCATTTTTCGATGTAGTATCCTGGCATCGTGAAAAGTAGACAGATGCAACAGCCATATGGACCCAAAGGGATTTGAAGATAAAAAAAGATCCATCAACAGGAGATTGCAAACGGTATCTGTCATTGAAACAGATTTTTATAGAAGAATAAATAAATATGATTGCACTACCCGTAGCCACCTTATTCTATTTTAGCAGCAGAAATGTCCATTGAATTTCAACCTCAAACATTTCTTTGTCTGTGTCCAATGTAGTGTGTTTTAGTTTTTTATGCTTCAAAGAAAAATGCACACTGCCGTAGCATTTGGATTTGGATTTATTCTTGGTATAGACCTGTGAGCGATATCACCTCCGATTTTATGAAAAGTCAACTCCGCTCAAACAGCTAGTTGATTTGAATAAGCAGAAACTGGAATTTGTGAATGTGTATATAATTATCTAAATCTCATTGTGAATTTTGAGGGTTGTGACATCTTCAAACTTTCGCTTTAATTTTTCAGAAGATTGTTACAGAGCGACACAGGTGTTTATGCAAAATGACAGAGCCGATGACGTCACATAGTCAATATTCATTTGGCTGATATTTATAAGTGAAATATGAAATATTTCAAATTTCAGAGATGTCATGATATAAAAATACAAAAGAGCTGATGAAGAGATAATTGAATAATTATTTGATAATTAAAAAAAACTCACTCAGAGTATTATTGTTGTTTATTTCCTTGTTGTAGCCATAATTTGCCCATGGTTAATGAAGCGAATGTACATGAGGACGGTTATCATTCCTGGTAGCGTCATGGGTTCCGTTGGAATTATTCTAGGATCTTTCTCTAGAACGGGAATCCAATTTCTACTCTGTCTCATTTTATCAGGTAGGTGGGTAACCCCTCGTTGTGTTGTAATCTAAATTAACCAATCTGATATAGGCCTACTTGTTTGTGTGTATGGGGGGGGGGGGGGGCAACTTGAGGCAGGCGCGGATCAAGAAAATGCTCCCATGGGTGGGAGGGGAGTTTTTAATAGTGAACAATGGAAATTACAGGACCTTGGCATTGCTCTGTTTGGTCAAGAAAATAAACAATATTTTATGTATGTGTTTGTCATTCTAGCTCTTCGTGGAATCCATAAATATCCTTGGAACACCTTGGCCATTATCGAATTCCCAGAAACTTTGAAAACTCTGAAATCCGAAAATGCTCACATAATCAATTTGTACAGTTATCAATTGATCATTGATCTTCTTACATTTTAATCTTCTTTAAGTTTAATCTCACCTGGCTTTGTACCGATACCATCAACTTTTAGGTATAGGCTATGGCTTGGTCATGTTCCCTACGCATGCCAGTCTCCTCGACTACTTCTCCCCAATTTACAAAATTGTGACTGCTGTGACTTTCACCGCTGGGGGCGTCGGAATGATGACACTGCCAGTCCTGGCCGAAGAACTGAGACGGATCTACTCCTGGCGTGGTGCAATGCTTCTATTGGGTGGAATCAGTCTTCACTGTATACCATGTTGCGCCCTCTTCCGACCAAAGACCTATCAATCAACGCCGTCAAATATTGATGAAGTCGTGACCGATTTACCTGTGAGTTTGCTGAATATTATTTTGATCTTATATCATTTATGTTCAAATGAATTAGGAAATTTGGAAATATTGGAGCCATATAAACCCACTTGCTAAAATCATTTTGACATAAAAGTGTCAAATCCGATGGAGCATGAAATTTAGCCAAGATTGCATAATCGAGAACGTCCAATCGCTACTTAATCGTTAAAGGGGAAGTTCACCCTGAAGAAAACTTTGTTGTAAAAATAGCAGAAAAACAGTAAAAATTATTGGTGAAGGTTTGAGGAAAATCCGTTAAAGAGTAAGAAAGTTATTAGAGTTTAAAATTCTGGATTTGTGACGTCATAAACGAGCAGCTGCCCCATGTGTTATGTAATATAAAATGTATGAAATTCAAATTTTGTATGGTTCCTGATGATTTAATTTTATTTTCTTTTCATGATCGGGTGTGAAAAGATTTGTCTATTGATATGCAAAAGTTACAGTGAAAACCATTTTCAATTTTCTGAGAAAATGACATTTCATTGACATTTCATTGAATGCAGAAATAAAAAAAAAAAAAAAAAAATTACCATTCGCTATGTAGGAATGCTGCTCGCATATGACGTCACAAATCAAATAACTGAAATTCTAATAACTTTTTAATTATTTGATGAATTTTTCTCAAACCTTCGGTAATATTTTTTATTATTTTTTTGCTATTTTTACAATAAACTTTTTGTCAGGATGAACTTCCCCTTTAATGGCATAAAAAGACATGATCTTAGTGGCGCGACAGTGGATATCCACTATTTCTGATAATTTTAGTGCCGTGAATACGGAAATCCCTTATTTCATATCTTCGTGGCATGAATGATGAAATCCATCCAATTCAATACAAAAGTCAGTTTGATGAAGCACATTTTCCCTTTAGTCAAAAAGCGCTGCTTACACACTACTCCAAATGTGGCCAACTGAAATAATTCAACCCATCAGCTTAGGCCATGCAAATAATTGTTATCTTACGAAAATAGATATATAATAATGGCTTTCTTAAACTGCATGGTCAACGGAGGAGATCGTCTTTACTGCAGTAGCTTGGTATTCCGAATTTCTGTTACTAAAGTGTCAGTCCGTATCAACTAAAATATGTGTGCAACACATAACTTATAAGAGACTCACTAAAACACTTGCGATTCCAATTAGTAACACAGAATGACCTGATGAGTGAGAAAAAAAACTATCCTAAGTGCTATTTGCGAATGTTACTGAAAAAGCAACCTAATTATATTTTTCAAATTGGGGTGGGAGGGGGGCAAAATCATGAATCAACGTTCCAAAGGCGCTTGATCACACAACTCATCCAAACACACACACACAGAGACCTATATATGTACATATATATATGACTCATGAGAAGGAGACACATGTCTCACCAACAAATTATAATGCGAGCGCGAAGCGCGAGCTTAAATTTGTTCGTATACTGACCCGAAAAAATGAAAAAGGTACCTGTTTAGAACTGTTTGGAATAGCTCAGAGGAGGATACATATCTCACTACTATACGCAAATAATGCAAGTGCCGAGAGCGAGCTGAAATTTCTTAATATTCTGACCTGAAAGTTAAATATTCAAAGCCTTTTTGGTAACAGTGATTAAGATGGGCAACTGAAAGAACAATAGACGCAAGCGCGAAGCGTTCGAGCTGAAAATTTTGATATTTCGATCTGAAAAACAGTTCAGTGGACGATTTTAATAGGGAACAAGATGTATATCCAACTAAATATTATTGCAAATCGAAGCGGGAGTTCTTTGGAGGTTTACCTGAAAACGGGACAATCTATTCACATTTTTAACCATGAAAAGTATGGATTTATTGCTAAAGAAGTGATGTTAGAGCGAAGCGCGAGCTGAAAATTTTTATATTCCACTCTGAAAAAACGGACATTTTGAGCACGATTTTAAATAAAGAACGAATTAGCATTTCAATTTCGCTTGTAGATTTCTGTGTAAAATTCCAATTTTATTTTATTTTTACATATCCGGTAGTGTTTGCCCCATCCTGCCCCCCAGGATCGACGCCTTTGCCTGAAAATCATTGTGTATGAGCCAATACTGACGAATTAGGATGACTTCTGTTCCTTCTGTTATTAAGCACTACTTGTACATTGAGCGATTACATCCGTATTTAAATCTCAGAGTATCCACGAAGGAGACGCTAACGAGAGTGAAGACGATCATGCCTCGAGTACTTCTCATCTCCTCAACTCCCATGGCACCATGGACACGTCTTCGAGCAACGTGATAGAACAACACTCCTCATTCACCGAGCTATTCCAAAGGCACCCTCTTTACCTAGCCATCGTTACCTCTGTCGTTATCACCGGCACAAGCTACTCAGCCTGGGTCATCTTCGTCATCCCCAACGCCGAGGAAAAAGGTTTCCCATCCAGCGATGCCGTCTTCTTCGCTACCATCGGGGGAGCAGCGAACATCCTCGGGCGGTTTTCCCTTGGTTTCTTCTCCTCGAGGAAACTCCTGGAAGACTGGGTGACCTTCTGTCTCCTGCACTTCGTCACCGCCGTGGTCTTCTTCCTCAACACGGTTGCCCACTCCTTTCCTGCGCTCGCTTTCCTTTCGTTTGCAAGTGGCTTCTTATTTGGTGGTCTGATAGTAACCAATGCCTGCCTGCCGCAGTCTTCAGTTCCACCTGATCTGGCTGTTGTAGCATTGTCCCTTCATTACCTGATTGGTATTGGGGAGGTCGGAGGAGGGGCTGTTGTCGGTAAGTGTTGCATTCGTCATTTTTATAATCATAGACGGATCGGGGAGGGGCGGAAAAAATGGAAAATTGAAAAATATAAAAGGAAATAAAAAGATATAGGAGAGGAGAAAATATGAAAAAAAGATAAGAGGAAGAAAATTAAATAAAAAAGGGAAGGGAAATAATAACGCTCCTTTAAATATTCTCTTTTAAAGTCAGTGTGTAAAATATCTTCAGCCCGCGTTTTGCATTCGCACGAATTACTTTAGTTAGAAACGCATCATATCATGATAGTGCTTACTATGTTTCGTTCTTAATTTTTTTATGTCTATATCGCCAGAAAAAGTAAGCACGTGCTTCGCACTCGCATCATTTATTGATATGTCCATCATGTAAATGAAAACACAAACTGCTAAAAATATTCAATTCTCAGGTCTGAATAGGCCTACATGAAATATCCAAAATTTTCAGCTTTGGAATCACGTTTACATTATTTCAGGCCATGAGAAATTTTATCTTGTTAATACGAATAAACTTACGATGAATTTAGAACTTCCGTCTTTTGTAAAGGACTTCCCTTAACAGCCCCCCCCCCATTTACAAAAAAAAGCTTTTAGCCATTGAAGAAAGCTGGATCTGACCCTCTGAATGTTATAATGTTTCATCTTTATTACGATTATTATCTTATTTTTTAATCTGAATATCATCGATATTTTTATCATTGTTGTTGTTGTATGATGGTTGATGTTAATATACTGGGTATTAATGTTTATACAGGTGAATGTATTGATGTAATTATTGTTTGATCGTTTTCGACGATACTGATGTAAAGTTTTAATAAATTGTGGCATTCAATCAAAATGAATTATTGATTTATTCAAGGTTTCTGATGATGGTGATAATAATAATAATACTTAGTAATAATGATAATAATAATGATGATAATAATAATAAAAGTAATGATAATAATAATAATAATAATAATGATCATAATAAAAATGATAATTAATAATGATAATGATAATAATAATGATAATGATAATAATAACAATTATAATAATGATAGTATTAACAGAAATAGCCATGATAATTCAATTACCATCATCTTTATTTATTTCATCACCATAACCAAATGAACATTTACTTGGTACTAAAAAATAAGGAACTATATATACTTGTCTGTTTTTATAAGGGTTTTCCTTCCCCTTTCTTTTCGAGACCTTTATCAATTTGAAGCTCTAAGCTTAAGATGGAGGTCTCCCACATTCCAAAATGTGCTATGTTCATATATGTATTTTTTCTGATATTTGATGTGATAATTTAGAAAAAAAATGATTAGGTACAGATATACTTCAAGTACATTGTTAGAATGTATGTATGTATTATGTTACTCTTTATGTCATTTGCTTATGTTATGCTGAGACAAAATGATAACATTTGTAGATACTTTTGTTATTGGAATGTGGAAATGAATAAATCAAATCAAATATATTTTTATATGAATATTAATTCTAAATATCTTATTTGTTTTTATACGTACCTAGGTATACTCTACGACAAACTTCAGTCTTATAATTTCGCCTTCATCGTTGCTGGACTCATCGATATTGCAGCCATCATAATAATTCTCATCCCAGCTGCTTGTCAAAAGTTATATTCAACTTTTTCCAGTGCGAAACAGTACACAAATGTAGATAGAGGAATTGACAAAAATGATCATAAATGATCTTCCGCGATCATTTCTAGCTGTTTCGAACACGCCATCAGTATTATAAGTATATCATTTCTGCATCAGCAGATTTGTCCCTGGAACGGGTGATCCATTCCGCCAGGTTATAGTATCCGCCACATTCACCGCACTTTTCGTATGCCTACCTGGTCCAGTCAATCCCCTCCTATCGGGATACATGCATCGCTCATCACGCTCATACCATCTTAGAATTAAAGATCAAGTCCACCTCAGAAAAATGTTGATTTCAATCAATAGACAAAAATCAGACAAGCGCAATGCTGAGCATTTCATCAAAATCGGATGTAAAATAAGAAAGTTATGACATTAAAAAGTCGAGCCAGTTACATCCAAATGAGAGAGTCGATGATGTCACTCACTCACTATTTCTTTTGTTTTTTATTGTTTAAATCATACAATATTTCAATTTTTATGAATTTGGCGATTAGGACCTCCTTGCCTGAAGCACAAAATGTTAAAATGATGGAATTCCACGTGTTCAGGGAGGAATGAAACTTCGTTTCACATGACAATGACAAGAAAATAAAAAATTTCATATTTCCTATAGGCCTAATAAAATACAAAAGAAATAGTGAGTGATGTTATCAGTTCCTCATTTGCATACCGGCCGAGATGTGCATATAACTGTTTTGTGAAATGAAGCGAAACTTTAAAATCCTATAAATTTCTTATTTTACATCCGATTTTGATGAAATCTTATGCTTGTTGAATTTTTCTCTTTTTATTCAAATCAAGTTTTTGTTGGGGTGGACTTGTCCTTTAATATCGGCATATGATTATGATACAGGCAATTGGTGCTTTTCTTAAGGGTTGTCTTATAACTAGGGTACATAAAAGGGGGATTTTCTTTTACCAATCACAATTTATTATCGAGCTGCGATTGTTCATTTAATACAAAAGCAAAGCTAGAGTTTTTTATTCTATGTGACCAATAACCAAACAAGGGATGTCCATTCTCTCCAAATCTGTCCACTCCGAATTTGGTCCCTTTTTTCGCATAGTAAGACATTACTTGATCATAACTGTTTTTTTATGCAACGAAATTTAAAGAATGTTGATCTTGCCCATGTTTACTTATTTTCAGACATTTCACATTTTAATGTTGCTAAAGCCATTTATGTTCAAAAGTGACCTCTCTGAAAAATAAAGCAATAGAGTGAACTAGACATATAATTGAAAGATTAATCCCTTGTAAAGAAAAAAAATAAGTAGGTGACCTTGTTACCTCACAGTTCAAAAGAAATCTAACTTTTTTTTTATCTTGGTAGTTTTTTATTCGTCACAAAAACAATCAAAGTATACAAAACATATCGTTGCACTTCAATCAAACAGAACATTGTTTAAGTACATACAACATAATCTTAATTTACAAGCAAATTGTACCCTGGCGCTGCCGACAGGACGATCCATTAAAGGACAAGTCCACCCCCAAAAAACTTGATTTGAATAAAAAGAGAAAACTTCAACAAGCATAACACTAAAAAATTATCA
The DNA here is from genome assembly GCF_018143015.1 of Lytechinus variegatus. NCBI lineage: Eukaryota > Metazoa > Echinodermata > Echinoidea > Temnopleuroida > Toxopneustidae > Lytechinus > Lytechinus variegatus. The sequence goes on along the minus strand of NC_054740.1, from coordinate 50,784,891 downwards.
AAATCGGATGTAAAATAAGAAAGTTATGGCATCTTAAAGTTTCGCTTATTTTCAACAAAATAGTTATATGAACGAGCCAGTTACATCCAAATGAGAAAGTTGATGACATCACTCACTCACTATTTCTTTTCTTTTTTATTATATGAAATATAAAATATTTTTATTTTCTCGTCATTGTCATGTGAAATGAAGTTTTATTCCTCCCTGAACACGTGGAATTCCATTATTTTAACATTTTGTGCTTCAGGCAAGGAGGTCCTAATCGTCAAATTCTTAAAAATGGAAATATTGTATAATTCAAACAATAAAAAACAAAAGAAATAGTGAGTGAGTGACATCATCGACTCTCTCATTTGGATGTAACTGGCTAGTTCATATAACTATTTTGTTGAAAATAAGCGAAACTTTGAAATGTCATAACTTTCTTATTTTACATCTGATTTTGATGAAATTTTCAGCATTGTGCTTGTCTGATTTTTCTCTATTGATTCAAATCAACATTTTCTGAGGTGGACTTGACCTTTAACCGAATAAGAAAAGGGGTACGGTAATACCCAACGGTCCATTGTCGTCCTGGCGGCATCACCGGGGTATAGCGCAACCCAAAAATGACATTTTCATGTATTAACATGACCGAAAGTAAACAGCACCACTACAACATGAACAGAAGATAAAACAAAGTCACAAAAAGACGATTAACACAAAATATTAATATATAGTGATTACAATTTATGCAATGGAAAAATACTTGTTTATATTTTGCCTTTTTACATTGTGTTTATTGAGTTTGTTTTTCGTTTTTGCAATTATTTCTTCAGTAACTTTATAAGATAAAAGATAATTAAATTGTTTTCAACTAGGGCGAGTCTCTTGGTATTTCCATCGCAAAATGAATTGTTTACCAAGTAAAATTAGAAAATTAAATGCTAAGGTGGATGGAGTAAGTGGTTCTAGTAATCCAAATAAAATAGTATCTCGTGAAAGGGAAATAATTAGGATTAAAGTCAGTCACTCTCATACGCAACGCATTCCAAAAGGATGCTATTTTAGGACATGCAAAGAACAAATAATCCAATGTCTCGGGTGTCGCATTGCAAAAAGAGCATAATGCGTTGGTTTTCTTTCCTATTCTTGTGAGCCATTCATTTGTAGGTATTAAGGTATTTAAAATGTTACAGTGTGTGATTCGGAGTCTGGTGTCAATAGTGATTCGTAATGGAAGAGTGAACAATTTGGAAGTCTGTTGCCTATCGATGTTGTAAAGTTGATTAAAGTCAGTAAACACCTTGGAGGTTTCAGAGTTATCAATGTTTAAAAAAGTGCGATAAAATTCCTTTGTCGATATATTCTGAATTTGTCTAAATGCAGATTCACAAAAATGAGAAGGGAAATCCCCAGGTTCTTTTACAAGATGATGGTAGTTTTGTTGTAAAAAGAAAACTTTCCATTTCCCTGGCATTATTTTATAGCAATCTAACAATTCAAAATACTCAGTAAACTTTAACCCCTTTCCCTTCGCTTCCCTCCAGCGTAGTGGGCGTCCAAATTCATCTAACATATCAGTAATTTTAGTGAATCCCTTTTCTTTCATGTTTGGTCTATAGATAGATTTTCCTTTAAATGTGATATATTGATTGTCCATATACATGATATAAACTCATTGGTAATTATTTTCCTTTCCAATAAACACCATGTTTGTAAAATGTCCATCAACCAATTTGACACTTCAATATTCAGATATTTCATAACAAAATCACAATAAAAATGTATTCTCCACCGACAGGTGACAACAATTTTATCCATATATCTTTCCAGCCCTTCGAAGTTGAATGGAAAAGTCTCGAAACCCATTTCATTTTCTGAGCTTGAATAATTGATTTGATGCAAGTCATCTTTAACCCCCCCGTCATCGTATTCTTTAACCAACACTTCACGTTTTACTCTATCAGGACCACCCCAAATGAATTCATACAGTAATGTGTTCGACTTATGAATAAATGAATAAGGTATAGTAGTGAATAAGGTATAGTATTAGATACAGGTTAAAACTCATTAATTAATATAATACATTAACACAGCAGAATCGATATACAGTACATTTTATGAAAAACAGCAGTAATGTAATTTGAGCAATGAAGATGGAGATGATAAGGATAAAGATGACGGTGAAATGGTGAAGATGAAGGCGATAGAGAGGATGATGATGGTGATGATGCTTTAATGATGACACATCGACACAGAAATTTTACTTCAAATATTCTGATATCAACATAGATTTAACGTTTGCCTTAAATGAGTAAAGAGACGTGGATCTTTTTATAGATTCTGGTAGAGAGTTCCACAAATCAGGACCATGGTGTCTTATGGATCTCTGCGCAATAAGCAATTTGTGGTTGATTAAATGGAAATTAGAAGAGTTCCGCGTAGGGTATGAATGGATAGATGTGTTCATAGTATAAAAATTGTGAAATGAAGGTGGGAGCATGTTATTTACGTATTTGAACATAAGCAGTAAGCTTTGAAATGAATTTATGTCAAAAATAGTTAGAGTCTTTAGTTTATGGAATAATGGATTTGTGTGTGATAAATATTGCGAATTAGTACAAATTCGAATTGCTTTTTTCTGTAATAAGTATATTGTATTAATTTTAGTTTTTGCACACGTTGCCCAAACTATATTGCAGTACGATATATACGGCAATATCAATGAATTGTATAGTAAAACGAGTGTAGTATGAGGAATTATGTTTTTCATTTTGTAAAGTGCACCTACGTTTCTGGAGATGTTAGTAGTTATACAACGTATATGTTCATTCCAATTTAAATTTTCATCTATTATGACACCTAAAAACTTTGTTTCTTTTTTCCTTTTGAGTGGAATATTATCTATGCTTATGTCGTATGGAAACTCAGTAATATGTGAACTTGTATGCTTAAAATACATAAAGTTTGTTTTGTCTATATTAAGTGAGAGCCTATTACATTTAAACCATAAAGATAGTTTAGGTAATTCACGATTAAATGTATCTACTAAAGTTTCGAAGCTAGTGTTTGAACAAAAAATGTTTGTGTCATCGGCAAATAATACAAATGATAATAAAGGCGTTACAGTAGTCAAATCATTAATATATATAAGGAAAAGTAGGGGGCCAAGGATCGATTCTTGTGGAACTCCGCATTTTATTGTCTGAAATTAGAAGAAATATTATTGTGAGTGACATATTGTTTTCTATCAGACAAATAACTCAAACCATGATAGTGTGATTCCCCGAATTCCATAATTTTCAAGTTTTTTAAGTAGAATCTGGTGGTCAAGAGTGTCGAATGCTTTGCTTAGGTCCATGAATACTCCTATTATGTGTTCTTTATTTGTCATTGCATTTGTAATTTTATCGTATATTTGTATTAAAGCCTGATCAGTTGAATGCCCTTTCCTGAATTCATATTGGTTTGAATTTAGAAACTGAAAAGAATCTAGGAACTTATAAAGTCTTTTGTAAATAATCTTCTCTAATATTTTGGATATGCTGGGGAGAATAGAAATAGGCCTATAATTTGTTATTTCATGTGGATTGTCTTTTCTTAAAACAGGATTTACCTTTGCAATTTTTAGGGAGTCTGGACATTTACCGTTGCTGATCGACAGATTAAAAATATGACACAATGGAGAGACAATATAATGTATGATCTGCTTAAGAAGGAAAGTACTAATTCTATCATATCCCTGTGATTTGCTGGATTTGAGATTTTTTGTTATTTCAATTATTTCCTGAACATTTGTGGGGTTAAAGAATAGGGAAGAATTGATGGGTGTGGGAAGAAATTTTGCAAAACTTTGGTTTGGTCTGGCAAGGTTGTTTGCCAAAGAGGGTCCTATGTTAACGAAAAAGGAATTAAAGGTATCAGCTACATCATCTGAATTTATTGCAGCAGCATGAACTGTGAAATTGTCTTTAGGTAATACTTTGGGTTTCTTGCCAATCAAATCATTGATGATCTCCCATGTAGCTTTCATGTTTGATTTAACTTTGTTAAGTTTCTCGGAATAAAACAATTTGCGAGAAGCCCGAATTATATTGGTTGGTCTATTTCTATAAATTTTATATTTATTTTTGTTTTGAATAGAAGGGTTCTTTGAAAATGTCTTGTATAGTTTATTTCGGGTATGTATGGATCGTAGAATAGCTTTAGTAATCCATTGCATTTTTGCTTTCCTTTTTTTGATAGGTGATAGAGGAAAATTTTTATCGTAATATTTCTGCAATTTTTATCGTAATATTTCTGCAATTTTTGGTTAAAATTTGTGTAAGCAATATCTGAATTTGACTCATTAAATACATATAACCATTCCTCAATCGCAAGATCACTTTTAAACGATTCAATATTGATTGGTGATTCTTTACTATACATTGTAGATTTAGGTGAATTTTCTTTTGAAATATCATTATTACATAATAAAAAAAAACGGTAAATGATCAGCTATATCAGATATTATTAATCCGCTGGAAGAATCTCTGTTTAGTATGTTTGAAAATATGTTGTCGATAAGTGTTGATGAATGGCTATCAATTCTGGTCGGTTGATCTATGTGGGGATAATAACCAAATAAATGCATAGTGTGTAGGAATAAATCGTTTTCATTATTTTGGGATAACAGGTCAATGTTAAAATCACCCATTAATATATATTTGTTTATCTTCTTTTGTTATGGTATGAAGGCATATTTCAAGCTCTTCGCAAAATAAATTTGCATTGCCATGAGGGGGTCTGTAAACTAATCCAATAATTATATTTTGCCTTTCGGCTTCATGAGTTCTAAGAATAAAGTTTCACTTTGTTTTAATGATATTTCTTTTCTTATTTTAAACTGCAAATGTTCATTGATGTATAATGCTACACCACCTCCTCTTTGATCTTCACGATCTCGCCTTATAAGATTATAGTTTTGCAAGTTAAATATGTTAGGTAAATTATTACGAAGCCAAGTTTCCGTGACACCAATAATGGAGAATTTCAAATTATTTAGAGTAAAGAGTAATGATTCCAATGATTCAAAGTTTTTGTTCAAACTTCGGGCATTAACGTGAAGCAAACTGAATTTGTGTTCTGTGTCTCTAAATTTAGAAGTAAAATCCTCAGTTGAGTAATATTTATTACATGATGCATTGTTTGTATTGAAAATAGAAAAAAAATTCTATGTCATTACTCGTGAAGAAAAAACGATATTACCAAGATTTTAAGATCGAAGATATGATAACTGGTTTGTATGTAAACTTTCTGTGCCGGAACAGTATGATGACGGTGGTAATGGTGATGATAATGGTGGTGGTGATGATGATGATGATGATGGTGATGATGATGATGATGATGATGAAGGTCGTGGTGGTGATGATGATGACAATGATAGCAAATCATACGGGAGGTCAATGAAGTCATAACCTGCGAGCATCTGGCCACCTTTACGTTAACAGAAAGTAGAACCAGAATTGTTGTAATCACAAAAGTGAATAAAGAAATGAAACCTGTCTAAATAATTCTATAAAAATCTATCGATTAGTCAAAGAACCAAACATAAATTAAAAAGAATAGTAAAAATCGGAATACATGCAGTGTAAAATTGCGGGTAACAGATCGATTAATTTCAGTACAGGTATTAAAGAGTATTTCTTGTTGGATTACAATTAACGAAATTCAGCAAACATGTGGTGCGAAGCAAGGCTAGTACAATGCCTTTGAGAAAAATGAATTCAGAGACAGTTATATGCTAAAGTGATTTAAAATAAATACCACTGAGCATGTACTTGCAAGAATATTGACAGCAAAAAAGTATTTAAAGGCTCCTTCGTATATTGAAAATAAATTAGACAAACTGTTTTTTCCTACAACATTACAATAATTAGCTATATACGATACCTAACAAGTATAGCTACATAGATCATTCAGCGATTACGTGCACAAAAATATCATAATGACGTAAGGTCATTGACACTTTAACATTGATTTTTTTTTTATTAAATTTAGTATCCATTATTATAAACAAAGCAAAGTACATGTAACTACCTGTAATCGGTTGTACAAATTCGATTGATTTCACCTGTGTTGTAATGTTAAATTTTGTTATGTATCAATTTAAAAGATTGCAATATCACCAAAGGCAAAAATAAAAAAATAAAAAGGCAAAAATAAAGCAGGCATCAAGCCGTCCAGAATGCAAAGAGTGTATGTAATGGTGAACTTGGCAGCAATCGATTGCTGGTAATCGAATAGTAAGCCATTAATCTTGAAAGTTATTTTCTCAATTGTGAATTCCAGCAATCGATTGTAAGTATTTCTTCAGCCATTACATATTTTGAATCATTATGTACTTTAATGAATGAAAAAATGTTGTCCATTCAATACAAAATGGTTGAGAAATTCACCATAAGTCGAAACCCATGCATGACAACATTACAAAAATAAGTTGGTACTTTTTTATCACTATATTGATGTAAATTTCGTTGGTAAATTTAAAAGAGCTAGTAATCGATTATAAGTATTCAACTTACTTCGGCAAACAGGCTAAAACCAAAACAATCCAAAACATGTTAAGAGAGCTACGGGCCTATAATGTTCAATTAACATGTTATCCTTCCCTTTTTTTGCTATTAGTGTAATTATGCCTTGCCTCTGTGACGTAGACGCCATTCCTCGTTCAAAACTATAATTAAGAGTATCTACGACCAACGGTCCAATTTTGCTCCAAAAATGACAATAAAATTCGACGTTTATTCCGTCGTTACCTGGTGATTTGTTCTTAGCCATGGCAAATAGAGAAGAAAATCTAATTTTACTTATTTAAAACACACATAGGAAATTGAGGATAAAACACACAACTTTCATTTAGTTAAATGAGAGAGCTGGATAAACCCTGGTTGTAAAACAACCCTTAATGAGAAACTAATTTTCCTTTAGAGAGATATCACTTTTTCATTGATGTTTAATAATATTACAAGAAGCGAAAAGAGAGGGAGACAAAATTCTGAATTAATCTCGAAGTGCATGAAGGGAGGATAGCCATTGCACTGTACTGGTCAGATTATTCCCTGTTTTTTTTTAATATCATTGAAAAAGACGCTTTATGTGGCTTGCTTAACAGCGGAAACAGGTTTTTGTCTCAATGGGGGCTTCAAAATGACAGATTTCCCATAATTTGGCAAAATATGGAAAAGGGGTAAGTAATTTCGGCAGCTCCCAGGAGGTTAGGCTCCAATTTCCTAGCATATCTTTATATGCAGCTGAGTGATAGAGAAAGAAGTATACTCTTTTGACTCAACGTAGTTTTAAGACGATTTAAAGGGGAATCCAGCCTTGGTCATAAAAGTTGTGTTGGGAAGGAGAAAAATCAATTAAACAGAATGGTGAAAGTTTGAAAGAAATCGGACAAGTAATAAGGAAGTTATAGCTGCTTTAAAATTGAGATCACTAATACTATGTAGATTTCAAATTGGCAACTGAGTAAGTAAATTATGACAAGGGGCAAGGACAACTTTCCCATAGGCCATGTACTTTATTATCAGGGATTTGTGGTTTTCTCCTAAGTACCCATTCCCCTGTGGCAGTAATCTAAATATAACCCAGGGAGTATATTGTTTCATGTCCTCGTGAAAGAAAAATATAATTTGAAATAAAACTTTTGGGAAAAATGACATTTTAGCCATAATGTGTATTGGAGTACATGGAAGAGTAGTCCTTGCCTTACATCACTACCACATCCCATATGCGGCCAATTTGAAGTCTCCATGGGTATAGTGATTCCCAATATTTACAACTTTTAAAAATTCATAATTTTCTTGTTGTTTGTCCAATATTGTTCAAACTTCCACCAATCAACTTGTCTGATTTTTCTTTTCCTTATAAAAACAAGTTTTTATTTGGGTTGGATTCCCCTTTAAGTGGCTTGCTTTAGAGCGGAAACAGCTTTTTGCCTCAACGGGGGCTACAAAATGGCAGATTTTCCCATAAATAGGCAAAATACGGAAAAGGGGGTGTGTAACTTCGGTAGCCCCTCAGTGTGGTAGAGGCTTCGATGTCCCAGCACTTCTTTATAATGTAGCTGATAAAGAGAAGCCTACTATTTTGTCCCTAAGTGATTTCATGACAATAAAAGTGACTTTTCTACATAGCAGAAATGTTCTTTTTGCCTTAATGGGCCTCATGATGCCAGATTTTTACAAAAGTAGACAACATACTAAAAATGGTTGCGTGACTTTGGCAGCCCCCTTGAGCGAGAAGGTTGCCAGCACCTCTCTATTTCTAACAAATAGATAATTAAGAGTCATAAAGTGGTTTCATATATAAAAGAGGGTTTGGTACATAATAGAAATGCTATCTGCCCCAATCATAGAGAGTTCAAATTGGCAAATTTTCCAAGAAATAGACAAACTTCAGAAAAAGAATGGGGTGAATTTGGCAGCCCCCCCCATTGGGATGCTTTTTGATCAATGAACCCGTTAAAAGAATTTTCACTTTGAGAAATTCGAAAAAAAATGAGTTTGAAGAAAGAAAATGGAATATGTTTGGGATCAGATTATATCTGCAAATTGATTCATGCAGCGTTTGATCTCAAACTAACGGCTCTACAAGATTGTGAAAAGTAGCCCATTTCTGGTAATTAAAACATTATCTGAAATCTGTAGAAATATTGCCAAAATCTTCATTTTGTTAGGAAAAACGCATATTTTTTCCCATGCACCGTAGTTATATAGAGCGCCTCATGTTTAACAACACAAAATCACTTTAACGTATCAAATTTTTCATATCTATGTGAGATGGAGTGTATTTTTATTTTGAAGGTTTGATATCTAAATCTAACTTTTAAAAGTTACTGTAACGTTAGAGCTGTCATCAAGCATCACTTTGATACATAAATGACGTATTTATGTCAAATACAAGCGGAGATATGGCAATTTACCCTTAAAGGTTATTGATTTTTCAATGTTTTGCTATTTTACATTGCTCTTAAATTCGACTGTACATGTAGAAATAAAGTGATACCACAATTAGAGACAACTACCTACCCAACAGTAATCTAGAGGGTCCATGATGTCAAATCTTTTCTGTGGTGTGGGTTGTACGAACTCCTTAAATAGGGCCCCAATGAGATTTTGATCCAGGAATATATAGTGTGCATATCTAATTTTTTGACATGTACATCCACACACACCACACGGAAATATCGTAATATCTTTAAAAAAAAATTATATCCCGCAAATTCGCAAAATTGCTTCTAAGCGGTTAAAAAAAGGAAAATGAAGTATAAAGGAAGTAGAGATAGAAATACTTTGCACAATAAAATGCCAAAATGCCAATAGTGCCGCATAGTCGGTAAAAACAGTTTATTTTGGCCTTCGGTGTGTAAATTTACATAAGCCTATCAAGACAGAGAACGGTGAGGTATTTGAAATTAAAGCAGTTAAAATCGATTACGACAATGACGTCGTGAAATAAACATAAAATTTTGTGAAAATAGGCCATTTGAAATTGAAGTGCAGCGGATGCAGCAATATGAACAAAAGTTTGCAAGAATATGTTGCGTGTCTTTCAAGATATTTCAGAGTTTCGCAATATAAACCCATCAAAAAAAGTTTGGAAAATCTGAGTTTGGCCATTAATTTCTCCCAACTCTCAATTTTTTCACAATGCATATTTGACATCATTCAAAAGATCATTTCATTTTCTTTAAAAAGATACCATGCTTGTTATGAGCATGCCATCACGAAAAGAGCAGGATTCAAAAGTGTTGGATGATGTTTGAATCGAAAAGCTGCTAATCGAGTATAAGGAAGTTTGAAAATCTGAGTTTGGCCATTTATTTCTCCCAACTCTCAATTTTACACAATGCATACTTGATATCATTCAAAGGATCATTTAAATATCTTTAAAATGATACTCTGCTTCTTATGATCATGCCATCACAAAAAGAGCAGGATTCAAAAGTGTTTGATGAGGTCTGAATTGAAAAGCTGCAAAACGAGCAATAATAGTCATGAAGGGTCAATACAGAACACGATTCTTTTGTCTACGTCAATAGAGATTAAAAATTCCATTCAAATCAAGCCCTTGCTTCTTAATTTTTGACGTTTTGTTGTGGTTTATGCAGTGATCGTTCTGGTTTAAGTCGTGGTTTGAAACACCCATGCATGTTTGTTATATGCGTTTGCTGTGCAGAGATGTGTTTGATTCCATGTTAATAATGATAGAAAAGGTGCATGAAAACAAAAGAAACCGCTGAGAAACTCACTCATCAAGACGGAAAAAAGAACAGTGACTGTCAATGTTGTGTCAATTTGCAACTTTTGAATCTTAACCTTGCCCCACATTTCAAGGCACTGCACCTCCATGTAACACAAGATTATATCATGTAGGGTATCATTTTAAAGAAAATTAAATGATCTTTTTACTGATATTAATTACACATTGACATCTAATAAAACCGAGGAGGGGTTATCGATCAAACTTTTTTTAAGGAGTTTATATATATATATTTTGCATTAATGTAAAACCGGTTTATCAATGAAAACGCAAAGCGGCTTTTTTGTTTCATATCCTGTCGTCATTTGTCATTAGGTTTGTCTTCTCATCGTAAATGTCATCTAAGCCAAAATACTTTACAATTTTTTTTGCCTTCCATATGCTACATTAAATTCCAAAGGAGACTGGGTGGAAATGATGATCTTAATGATTGATGTCATTAAGAAGCATTTCAAAAGTGTTTCCGAAAAAAGTAAATATATTGGATACATTTTAAAGGAAACAATATACAATTTAGATAAAACGCATCGACCTTGGAGCGTCAATGACTTTCTTGGAGTCTTTTCCAAAAGAGTTGCGATAGAACGCAAATTTTACACAAACCATAAATACTTGTTTGTGATTGGTGGGAACTCAAAGACACAATCGATGGGGGGGGGATACGTTTGATCGTTACTCTATCTGCAACGGGTTCAAGATGTTTAGGACTCGGTCATATTAATTAAACGAGATACAGACAATACCCTTATCACATGACTGCAATGGATTGATCACATGTTAACAACAAAGTCGGAGGTGGGACAGGGCGTGAGTAGTGGGCTCAAAGATACTAAAAAGCCCCTCTTTCATCAAATTTTGAATAATCCTGGAATATCATAGAGGAAATACTGGGAACAAAGAAATAATTTAAGCAGTCATACTTGTTATGTCATCTTATAAGTTTTAATGAAGAGACGGTCTCTTAATGTCTCTTCTTATTCCACTTAACTCTTTATCATTACTTATTTAAGTACTTATTTATCATGTGTTTGAGGTTGTAGTTGTGTATATGTGCGTATTTGTATTGTAATGTAATACATGTACAGCTATGTGTATTTTTAAAATGTTTATGGACTATATTTAACAAGTTTTTAATTTTCATTTTACTCTCCAATTTTCAGTATCAGATTACACCTTGATTGTTTCATGCTACTTTATATGACTTTATTATTGAAATAAACTGAGTTGAGCTGAACTGAACAATCATTGTTTTTTTCTTTTTTAATTTAGTGGAATACCTGTCACAGGGAACCCTACGGGGGAGATCGTGGTATCCCACAGTGCGTTCCACCGTGTGTTCACAATGTAGAACACAGTGTCAAATCACCCTATCACCTATCTCCAGTGTGAATCACATAGTCGATCAGGTGAACACACTGTCGAGGTGTCCATAGTGTGAAAATATCTTCATACTGTATAGTTGAACATTTGAACAGTGCGAATCACATACTCTACAATATAAACACACTGTAAACACTATGTGCTACACTGCGGTGCCTCAATGTGGCAATAGCTCTCTCTTTGATTTTCAAGTAAAACAGAAAAAAGGAAATGATAATAAAGAAAGAGACATACAAAAATATCCACGAGAGAGGCCGATGAGCCCCTTGGCCCCTTTTATCAAATTGACGAAAATGACGTCCCGATTAGGTCGTTTTCTCCATAAACATGACAAAGCTACCCTTCCTATAATTGCCGCCTGTGCACGCATCAAAAAGTGAATTTAGTTTCAATCCGTTAACATATAGATTAAGAAATTAAACAAAAATCTTTCAAAGATTATATACATGCACTTGACTCCAACAACAAAACTCACAATAAATGAGAATTACTAAACAAAAAATCAATCCAACTGCTCTCCATTCAAGCATTTATTTAAGCGTTAAAATACATTATTTTTAAATGTTATTTTCAAATTTTGATTTCATTAAGTTCAGAAAGAATGGGATACGACCATGAACATGTTTACTGAATCTACATTGAAAGAAAAAGATTTCTCCGAGAAAATGTACATATACAAACATTATGTTTGTAATCATCGTTATTGATTTAAAATATTTTCTTTCAATTCACAAACACCAATACTTCCCTGAAATACATAAACTTAAAAACAATGCACACATTAAAGACTTAAAAACTCTTGAAATATTGCATTTATTGCACGAATACAAATGCAAATTTTGTGAGCCAACATAAATCACAATTATCATGAAGATTTAAAAGAAGACTGCAGCGGGTGGTAGCATAAAACAATTTATTCGATCCGTTTCAGTTTCACCGTATACTTTCTTTGTAATAAATTTGAAAATTTCGATGAATGTTGATGGATTTTTTCAATAAAGAGTAGTAACATTTCGTCCAAAATTAATGAGATATTTTGATGTAAACTTCTAGCATATGAAATTATTTTTATGATATATAATGAATATATACCTGTATAATATGTAAGTGTGATCAATCTTGGTGGTGTACGTGTACGGATCTACTTCTTAATTATATTTGAGATCAAGAGTATATGGAGAGGGTCGTAGCAAGATCAATATGAATAGTATATTGGTTTAGATCCTAATAAAGGGCATTTACCCGAAAGTTTGATGAAGACTGGTATTAATCTTGCCACAGCCCTCTCCATTTATTCTTGATCTCAAATTTTGAGTTCATTCTATTTGACTGACTCCAAGCCGATACACACACACACACACTGCAAAAACTCCGGTGTTGATTTAACACCAGCCCGGAATCTATATACATGTATGTCCACACCAGAGAAGTGCTGAACAACACCAAGTGAGCTTTGATCTAACACCAGATAGGTGTTCATACAACGCAAATCAGTATTAAAACAGCATCGATTTGATTCCAAATTGGTGTTGCTTCAATACTTCTCTGGTGTGGACATTAATAGATTCTTAAAATCTGAAAAATGAATCGACGCCCGTGCCGGATAATTCAAGAAAGAAAGTTTACAGTGGGCATATCTCATTTTTTTACATGTACATACATCCACACACACCACACGGAAATATCGTGATATCATTACACGCGCCATTACACAATCGTGTATCGTTTATATATTGCCGTATAATTGGTAAAACAATTGATTTTGGCCTTTGGTGTGTAAATTGACATATAAGCCTACCAAGACAGAGAACGGTGAGATGTTTGAAATTAAAGCAGTTGAAATCAATTATGACAATAACGTCATGAAATATACATGAAATTTTTTGGAAAGTAGGCCATTTGAAATTGAAGTGCAGCGGATGCAGCAATATGTACAAAAGTTTTCAAAAATATATTGCGTGTATTTCAAGATATTTCATAGTTTCGCAATATATATATATATTTTTTTCATTAATAAAGACGGTTTATGAATGAAAACACAAAGCGGGTTTTCGTGTTTCATCTTCTGTCGTGACTTTTCATTAGTTTTCTTTTTCTCTTCGTAAATGTTGTTGTAGCCAAAATACTATACAAATTTATTTCGCCTTCCATAAGCTACATTTATTAATTCCAAAGGAGACTACGTGGAAATAATGATATGGATGACTGATGATCCATCACTATTAACAAACCTTTCACAAGTGTTTCTGCAAAAAAAAGAAATGTAGATATAATGGATTATCTTTTAACAGAAACAACAGACCATTTAGATAAAACGACTGTACCTTGGAGCGTCATTGACTTTCTTAAAGTCCTTTGCAAAAAAAGAGTCGCGATTAAATCATTCTCGAGTTGCATACGCTTGTTTCTGATTGGTGGAAAGTCCAGTTGCGTTTGATGTAAGGGAGATGCGTTTGATCGTTGTTCCATGAGCAACGGGCTCAAGATGTTTAGGGCTCGGTCATATCAATTAAACGTGATACAGACAATACTCTTATCACATGACTGCAACGTATTGATCACATGTTAACGGCAAAGTCGGAGGTGGGACAGGGCGTGAGTAATGGGCTCGAACATACTGAAAAGCCCCTCTTTTATCAAATTTTGAATAATCCTGGAATATAAAGGAAATACTGGGAACAAAGAAACAATTTAAGCAGTCATACTTGTTATGCCATCTTTTAAGTTTTAATGAAGAAACGGTCTCTTATGTCTCCTGTTATTCCACTTAAATCTTTATCATTATATATCATGTGTTTGAGGTTGTAGTTGTGTATATGTGCGTGTGTGTGCGTATTTGTATTGTAATGTAATTTGCACAGCAATGTGGATTTTTAAAATGTTTTATGGACTATATTTAACAAGTTTTTAACTTTCATTTTAGTCTCGAATTTTCATTATCAGATTAAACATTGATTGTTTCATGCTACTTTATATGAATTTTATTATTGAAATAAACTGAGTTGAGCTGAACTGAACAATCATTGTTTTTTCTTAATTTTGTGGAATATCTGACAAAGGGACCCCTACGGGGGAGATCGTAGTATCCGACAGTGCGTTCCACAGTGCGTTCCACGAGTGCATTCCACAGTGCATTCCACAGTGCGTTCCATGATTGCATTCCACAGTGTGTTCACAATGTGACACACAGTGTCAAATCACCTTATCACTGTTATATTTGAACCTATTACCAGTGTGAAACGCATAATTATTCACATAGTCGACCATGTGAACACACAGTTAACAGTCACAGTGTCGAGGTGAAAATATATTCACACTATCAAGCATATGAAAAGTGTGAATCACATCTTCACATAGTATACAATATAAACACACTGTAAACACAATGTGTTACACACTGTAAAAAATTAAAGTGCTATTTTAGCAGTTAGAGTGCTTGTATAGTGACTGCACTACGAGTGTTGATTTTCTAGTTTAAATTTGAACTAGAAAATCAGCACTAGTAGTGCAGTCCCTGTACAAGCACTGTAAGTGCTATATTAGCACTTCATTTTTTTACAGTGCACTGCGTTGCCTCAATGTGGCAATAGCCCTCTCTTTGATTTTTAAGTAAAAAAGGACAAGAACAATAATGAAGGAAAAGAGATTAAAAAAATATCCACGAGAGAGGCTAAAAGGCCCTTTTTATCAAATTGACGAAAATGACGTCCCGATTAGGTCTTTTTCTCCATAAACATGAGAAAGCTACCCTTCCTATAATTGCCACCTGTGCACGCATCAAAAAGTGAATTTAGTTTCAAATCGTTATCATATAGATTAAGAAATTAAACAGAAATCTTTCAAAGACTATATTGATGCACTTGACTCCAACAACAAAACTCACAATAAATGAGAATTACTTAACAAAAAATCAATCCAACTGCTCTCCATTCAAGCATTTATTTAAGCGTTAAAATACATTATTTTTAAATGTTATTTTCAAATTTTGATTTCATTAAGTTCAGAAAGAATGGGATACGACCATGAACATGTTTACTGAATCTACATTGAAAGAAAAAGATTTCTCCGAGAAAATGTACATATACAAACATGTTTGTAAACATCTTTATTGAATTAAAATATTTTCTTTCAATTCACAAACACCAATGCTTCGCTGAAATACATAAACTTTAAAACACTGCACACATTAAAGACTTGAAATCTCTTGAAATATTGCATTTATTGCATGATCAGAAATGCACACTTTTTAAGCCTACATAAATCACAATTATCATGAAGATTTAAAAGAAGACTCCAACGGGTGGTTGCATAAAACGATTTCTCCGATCCTTTTCAGTTTCACCATATCACTACATAAACCACAAGAAAAAAATCACAATTGAAGAAGCATGGGCTTGATTTGAATGGATTTTCATCTCTATTGACAAAGACAAAGGAATCGTGTTCTTTATTGACCCTTCATGATCATTTCTGCTCGTTTTGTACCTTTGCAATTCAGATCTCATCCACCAATTTTTAATCCTGCTTTTTTGCGTGATGGCATGATCATAACAAGTATGGTACAATTTTAAAGAGAAATTATTATTTGAATGATATCAATTTTATTTTTTAAACTCGGATTTCCAAATTTTATATATCGTTTTTTTTTTGGAAGAGGGGGGGGGGGCGGGTGGGGTTACCCCAGTGATTTTTCCACCTTTGATATATCACTTAAAATCTGAAAAATTTAATGAAACTGGACAGATGCACAGGGGGTTAAAGTTTTTTGTTGATTTCAAGAAGTTTAACAAATTTAGTTTAATTACTTCCCACCATCTATCAATGGCGAAACCTAAGACTAGTCCTATGGAATACGAATAAGCAATTCAATCTATATTACCGTACTGAAATTTTAAGATTAAATGAACTTCAAGTTAACTGTGGAGTGTCAATAAATGATTCAACAAAAGAACGAGTGATCAAATGAGTGAACCAATCTTATAAATTATTGAATAGAAAAATATATATAAATGATATATTTCGTTTATTTCACAATATATTTATACAAATTTAGTTTGCATTCATTTATCATTTAAACATATCATTACAAGACAGTGAATTGCCAGGTTTGATAGTTATAGCATTCTCCTTATATGATTATTACAAACCCCGAAAATATAGTGAAATAAATGGGAGTAGAGAACAATACTAGACGTAGCTTTAATTGTTAATCAAGCTAGGTTCCCTAGTGCTAACACCCCTTTTGAATTAAAGATAAGTCTACCATTGTTCTCTTGTCTAATCTATTTCATAACGCTTTTTTAAAGAAATAGCTGCCAAAGCCGAAAACTGGTGTAAATGTCTCTCATAGTATACACTTTGAAAAATGAAAAATCAAATCATCATTTAAAAGGTAAGGGGAGAGACAACCTTTTCCAAATGTCCAAATATCCAACTTTACATAAAACTGAATCCAACATTTTAAGTGATGGGTCGAACAATTTTAAGTGGTAAATGCAACATTTAGAAAAGTTGTCGCTCCTCATTTCAATTTCAATTCAATTTCATTTTATATTAAGAGTGTATGAACAGTATACCTATATATGTATACACACCCTCACTGACACGCACAACACACACACACATATCGCAGACCAGTGTTACATTGTTATCACCGGCGGTGACCATATCAAAATTAAATTTTGTTTAATATTTTATAAACTTATTCAAATTGATTAAGCTACTACTATAAGGTTCATATAGTAAAAAGCGTTGTATCAAGTTTTAAACATAGTTTTTACTGTACGGTGACTCAAAGAATGCATGCTATACATAGCCCTTTGGCCTTAAAAAAACATTTCGATAAATGATAGCACAATAAATGACCAAACATATTAACAAAATGAAATATATATAATAAATAGTTAATAATGAATAAATGAATTAGATTTTCCTGGTTTGATAAAATAAAAAGTCCTTCTGCACTTATCAATTATGACTGTGATTGGCGTATATATCGATTCGGACGTATAAGGCGTACATTCATAGGATATCCATGTGATAATAAAACATTAATTTAAATTTATGATATATTAATTAAAAACGTTTAAACTTCATTTTGACTGCGGTGGTTTGCCGCTGTAAACATGAAAAACTTGACTTGTTATGAAACGTTTTGATTGACGTTTCAAAGTTTTCCTCTAAGTATTCGACAAAGTTGTCTAAAAGCGATAAAGATCACTTTGAAGTGATTTATTTGTAGAATATTACTAACAGGTATGCTGTATGCTACTTTCTTAAGAGACGGATTCGATGGATGTCAACTACATCGTATTTCAAGAGCCGCTATTTTGAGATGATTATTGTACCTTGGATCGTCAATTAGTCTTGACAGTTCATTGTGCTCAATGGTTATGTCACACCAACGAGACCGACACTAGACCAAACAATGTTAAATACACTTTTCAATGTCAGACCATAGGTCGGGTTTGAAATCGGTTTCAATTGTGTGACTGTATCATGCTGAGAGCATCGTTGTGTGAGATGGTTTTACGAGGGACCTAACTTATTTTTCACGTGGGGATATGTTTTGTTCACATGATGATAGTGAAGTTAGACTTTGGCAAAGCTGTTTAGTGATTATCAGTCTCATTAACGTCTTAAAACAATACAGTCGATCAGAGGCTGGTGCAAATAAATCTATCTGAAGTCTGTTTAAATTCTAACCATGCATGTGAACCAAAATACGAAAGGCATTTCTCGAATTGTGCGCTAAAAGAGGTTCAACTACCTATCACTAATTACACATGGGCTGTTCCAAAAGATAGACGGGGGAGAACGGCAGTATAATCTTCATGATCATTTAACTAGTATACTGGAAGGACCCTTTACAGGGACAAGAAAAAAGACCCTTTTACCCATCGATTCGAAATGGAATGCCCTGTTTGAAACTGATTACATCACAAATAAGATTATTCCTAGAGTTGACAATCGCTACAAGAACTTAATGTTGATAAGTATTTTTTATATAGTAGGTGTCTCCAAATTTTGACAACATTTCTTCAGATGATATTGACAAATTCAGGTGTCTTGGGTTCTGCTGACAAAGAGGCAACTTTCTTTGCTGAAACGTCACTCCAAATATCACATTCATTCCTATCAGATTTTATTGTTCAAGGTAAATAATTTTATATCTTATGTTGCTCCTTTATTTGTTTTTATTTTTTACTCTTTTATTGCTGCTATTTTTTCATTTTTATTTGAAAACAGATTTACAGATGCTCTGATGAATTAATTCCTATCTTATATTCACTGAAATCTTCAAATTGTTCATTTTGCTTTCTGTGACATATTTATTCATTTATAACTCTATGTTCTGTTCTCCCTTAAATTAGATTATTCCAATTTTGTTTAAGTGAAACATACATCATGAGGACCAAATATATCATTTGATCCCAATACTTGCAAAAAATAGAAATTGGCTTTCAACTTTAAATTGAATACACTATATTTGCATTAATATTGTTCTCTTAATAAACTGGTGAAATCTATTCTGATGTATGAAATTAGTTCTAAGCCTTACCTTCTGACATCATGTCAGACAAAAGCTGATGAAACGCTTTCTTGGTCTTCGTTCGACAAGGTCGCCACATATCATCATTAATATTTTAATGATGTCTTGAAGCATGAGAGCCCGTATATAGCTAAGTCCTATGGCATTGGACTCTGGATGGGTCAAGGCTCAAGTCCAAGCAATGCACTCACTGTTCTTTCAAGATCTTTGTAGAAGACTTCAACTGATTGTCCATTCGTTGCACTGATAAGATTTTTTTTCAATTTGTTTTAAATGCGACCAGCCTAAAAATGTGCAAATATACATCATGGTGCTCAAGGATATAGTCTTGCATATAAATGGCGTAGAGTTGCATTTTCTTTTCTTAATGTGTGCATAAGCCAATCGTCTATATTGTCATATTCGAATTTATATTGCTTTACAGAGCTTATATCTCTCTTGCAATCTCCTCCTAGATTTAACTGGAAAGCTGCGCCCCATCTTACAAAGAATTACGATTGATTCACCGACAAAAACTATGGAAAGCCAGCAACATCAACATCTAAAATACATGTTTCTTCAAAATATTGTCCAGATATTATGATGTATATATTCCTTGCTTTCACTGTTCTCTTTACATTATGCTTCTATAGATCTATTTGTTTTGAAAAGATATTTTTAAAATTTCCTAAAGAAGAAAAACGTGACATTGATGGATTTTCATATAATTGATGTTGATCAGATTAGTCATAATTCTTTGTGAGACGAGGCCCTGATTTACGTGTATCACTGGTGGAATAGGATGGATCTCAAGAGTGGCCCCGCGCAGGGCCTTGCCAAGGTCACGGCAGACCTCTGCAGCTACCATGCATGACTATAGCGCTAGGCGATATACGCGTTTAAAAATGCATTAAAGGTACAATAAGAAAGTTACAAATTAAAAGTTTAATTTTTTGCCTATTTTTCACAGATGGTTATATGTATAACTCACTTACATGCAAATGAGCAAGTCGACGATGTCCTTTTTTTTTGTTTACTGTTTCAATTCTAATATAATTCAATTCTAGTACCACATGTTCAGGGAGGAATAAAACTTTGTTTCACAGTTTAACAGGGAGAAAATTGGAATATTTCATGAATTGAATTGAATTAAATTTATTATAGAACGTCACTGGCAATTGCCAGCTTTTTGTTCAAAACAAGAAGTACAAAATGATACAAAACAAAATATACAATGCAAGGAATATAAGCAGATATACAAAAACAAAATAGTATTTCGTCAAAAAAACATGTTTCATAATAATGCACAAGAATTAGTGATTGAGTGGTGTCATCAGTCCCCTCATTTGCATACCGACTAGGATGTGAATATATCTGTATTGCGAAATTAAGCGAAATTGAAAAATGCCATAACTTTCTTATTTTACATCTGATTTTAATGAATTTTGCAGTGGCATGCTTGTTGGATTTTTCTCTTTCTATTAAAATCAACTTGGGGATAGACTTGTCCTTTAAATATTCAAAGGTCATGACCAAGTGACCTTTGACCTTTCCCAATGTAAAGAGCTACATTAATGGTACTTTGAGTATTTCTGCTATTTCCATTGAAAAAAATAGTGATGAATAATTTTCAAAGGGTTAGTTTTTGAACAAAAGATTTCATAAGTGTATCACTTTGATTCAATTTTTACTTTAATATGTATAATCTTTTAACCGCGACCAATAGAAAAGATGTAGTCAAAATTAAAATCTTATTTAAGGAGAAAACCTTGGATTGAGTTAGTTGAAAGAAAACAGAGAAATCAGAGCATTATATCAATGATTGGCCATGCAATGAGAGATTTATGAAAATGTATATTACTCATTTTCATGATAAAATATAACACATCTACCACAGCAATGGTTGATTGCAAAAAACAAGAAATTTTGAATAACATCCCCCCCCTAAAAAAAGTTTACCCGATATTGGGTAAAATGGGAACCTGGATGCTGGTTGCGTAAAAAGATACCGAATATTTTGTAAAGTTTTACGCAATGTTGCTTTGAATCTTTTTAATCATGTTGATATGGGGTAAAACAAAAAACACAGCAAACATGCATCTTCTCTTTCTACCCAATATTGGGTAAAATTTTCCTCAGTGTTTTTTGAGTAAATGATCAATTATACATATTTCTAATGATAAAATATGGTTAAAACCAACAACATCAAAAAAAAAAAAATTCTCGCTCGCTAATACATTAACTATACATGGTGGCTTAAGCAAGTTGCCATGGTTTGGTATCCCGGAAGAAAAATGCAAACGGGATTGACGCCATGTGATTAAATTTACTTGGTTCTAATAAAGTTATGCTCCTTTTGGAGAAGCCCTTAAAACACTTTATTTTCAGCCATCTAACTGTTTGTTGTCAATCATATAAATTCTGAATTTCGATTGAAGAAGTCCACTACTTCTGGAGTTCCTTACCGAAGATGAAGTCATTTTGTATGGTATGAAAGTAAAGATCGATATGGGTTTTTATAAGGAGATGGAACATTAAAACAACACCGTCACCACGACTATAACTTGGTCTTATTAATTACACAGATAAATCACTTCAAACATCATGGCTAACTATTACGCTGGGGATCCAACGGTATTATGGATTGTCATACTCGGTTTCATCATCTCATTCGTGCTCGCCATGGGTCTCGGTGCCAACGACGTCGCCAATTCCTTCGGTACCTCTGTCGGCGCCAAGGTACTGACGCTCTACCAGGCGTGCGTGGTGGCGGCCATCTTTGAAACCGCCGGCGCCATTCTGCTTGGCTACAGGGTGTCGGATACCATTCGAAAGGGAATCTTTGACCCTCTACTCTACAATGGAAGAGAGGAGCTTCTCCTAGTTGGAAATCTATGTGCTTTGGCAGGTAAGAATGTCCAGAGCTAGTCGATGATAAAGAATAGCTCGCAGATTCAAGGAAAAGATGGTGAAAGCACTATCGCTGCTGTCGCTCACTAAACTACCCCTAGCCTAATCATTGGGCCTGATAGACATTTTAAAGAATCTAACCCCGGAATCTAACATCTCGATTGGTCTATAAGAATTTAACCACACTGAGGTAGAAAGAAAGAGGAAAACCCACATATTTTGTGATGATGGGGATGGTGAAATTCCCCTTGATTATGACATTTTCTTCTAAAATACGAATGACGCTTATCGATATACAGATCCATGTGACAACCAATAAATGAAAAAGATTGCTTGTGAAGATTATATCTCGAAAGTTCCTCTGAATTCATAGGTAACATTGCATTGGTCTTTTTGTTAATCGCGAACTTTGATGTATGATGTATTTGTTTATTTGCATGAAAAAAGACCACACCCCAAAATAAAAAGTCAATCAAGTTCGTGCAGACACTCTCACGATATCTGTGACTGAAAAATCATCTAATCTATCTCATGGGAAGTCTAACTGTGACATGGTTTGTTATATAAATGTGAGATGGTGTGTCTAGCCACTTTATTTTGTTTTTTTAAGCACTTATTAATGAGTTACGGTGCAAACCTTTCATGGCATCGTGTTTGCAACACGCAGGTAACAAATGAGACCTTGCAACTCAGTTTGTTTTAAAGTGAAATAAACTTTTTCAAATTTCTTTATTAAACAGAAGTAATTAACTTTAAATATTCGTCCAGTTTATCCTTCCGCATGTAGAATCACAGAGGCTTGTTACGATCACAGAATCCTTTAAAATAATCATAATATCATCCACCTTTACTTCTAACGACAGGCTCCTGTATATGGCTCTTTACTGCCACCATTTTCAGTGTTCCCGTTTCGGCGACACACAGCATTGTTGGCGCTTCTTTGGGCTTCCATATGGTAGTCTTCGGAGGAGTTGGGGTCAACTGGAATGTCGTTGTCGTCATTGGTAAGACACTAATTTGTTTTTGCCTTTCTATTCATAAATATTCTACTCGTTTATATTTTACGAAAGTTACTTGTGACTTATGCCATGGCTTAAAATCATTTTAAACTTCCTAGGTGCGAGCAGCGTATGTCTGCATCTTGAGGCTGTTGTGTGAGATTATTTTGTAAGTCTTTCTACTTAATTTCCCTGCAAATAAGTATTTACTCATTTCAAAATAAAATGTTTTTACATTGTTCATGAAATCAATTCATTTGAATTGAAATGTAAAATTTCATCATGAAAGGGAAATCTTACCCTGACAAAAAGTAAATATCAGAAAAATATTTTAAAAGTATTGCCGACGTGTAAAAAAGATTTTAGAATATTAATCATTTGATTGTGACGTCATGTGGGAGAAGCTCTCCTACTTATCGTAATTTCACATCCGTTTCTGAAAAAGAAAACAAAAATAAGTAATCAGGAACCATTGAAAATAGTTTTTTTGCATTTCATATTATATAACATATGGCGCAGCGTCTCGTTAATGAGGTCATAAATCCATTTTAAATTCTAATAGCTTTCTTATAATATTAAATGGCCTTTCTTCAAACCTTCACCAATATTTTTTAATATACTTTCTGCTATTTTTATTTTAACAACTCTTTAATGAAGTACCCCAATTTCTTACATTTTCGAATGGCATTGATTGCAAAAGGCCTGAATTCGAAAAGCAATTAAAGTTTCTCAGTGAGTCTTTAATCTTATGTAATTTTGTGTAGATTTTTTGTCATTTAGCTATATTTAAAAAAAAAGCTGATGAAACGCTTTCTAGGTCTTTGTTCGACAAGGTCGCCACATTTCATCATTAATATTTTATTGATGTCTTGAAGCATGAGAGCCCGTATATAGCTAAGTCCTATGGCATTGGACTCTGGATGGGTCAAGGCTCAAGTCCAAGCAATGCACTCACTGTTCTTTCAAGATCTTTGTAGAAGACTTCAACTGATTGTCCATTCGTTACAATGATAAGTTTTTTTTTCAATTTGTTTTAAATGCGACCAGCCTAAAAATGTGCAAATATACATCATGGTGCTCAAGGATATAGTCTTGCATATAAATGGCGTAGAGTTGCATTTTCTTTTCTTATTGTGTGCATAAGCCAATCGTCTATATTGTCAAATTCGAATTTATAGTGCTTTACAGAGCTTATATCTCTCTTGCAATCTCCTAGATTTAACTGGAAGCTGCGCCCCATCTTACAAAAAATTACGATTGATTCACCGACAAAAACTATGGAAAGCCAGCAACATCAATACATGTTTCTTCAAAATATTTTCCAGATATTATGATGTATATATTCCTACTATCACTGTTCTCTTTACATTATGCTTCTATTTGTTTTGAAAAGATATATTTGAAATTTCCTAAAGAAAAAAAACGTGACATTGATGGATTTCCATATAATTGATGTTGATCAGATTAATCATAATTCTTTGTGAGACGAGGGCCTGATCTACGTGTATCGCTGGTGGAATAGGATGGATCTCAAGAGTGGCCCCGCGCAAGGCCTTGCCAAGGCCACGGCAGACCTCACAGCTACCATGCATGGCTATAGCGCTAGGCGATATACGCGTTTAAAAATGCATTAAAGGTACAATAAGAAAGTTACAAATTAAAAGTTTAATTTTTTGCCTATTTTTCACAAATGGTTATATCTATAACTCACTTACATGCAAATGAGCAAGTCGACGATGTACTTTTTTGTTTACTGTTTCAATTCTAATATAATTCAATTTTAGTACCACATGTTCAGGGAGGAATAAAACTTTGTTTCACAGTTTAACAGGGAGAAAATTGGAATATTTCATGAATTGAATTGAATTAAATTTATTATAGAACGTCACTGGCAATTGCCAGCTTTTTGTTCAAAACAAGAAGTACAAAATGATACAAAACAAATATACAATGCAAGGAATATAAGCAGATATACAAAAACAAAATAATATTTTGTCAAAAAAAAACACACCATGTTTCACAATAATGCACAAGAATTAGTGATT
The DNA here is from genome assembly GCF_018143015.1 of Lytechinus variegatus. Classification (NCBI taxonomy): domain Eukaryota; kingdom Metazoa; phylum Echinodermata; class Echinoidea; order Temnopleuroida; family Toxopneustidae; genus Lytechinus; species Lytechinus variegatus. Next base: position 50,759,737 of record NC_054740.1, on the reverse strand, counting down.
GAGTGGTGTCATCAGTCCCCTCATTTGCATACCGACTAGGATGTGAATATATCTGTATTGCGAAATTAAGCGAAATTGAAAAATGCCATAATTTTCTTATTTTACATCTGTTAATGAAGTTTGCAGTGGCATAATTGTTGGATTTTTCTCTTTCTATTAAAATCAACTTGGAAAAGAAAACCAAAATAAGTAATCAGGAACCATTGAAAATAGTTTTTTTGCATTTTATATTACATAACATATGGCACAGCGTCTCGTTAATGAGATCATAAATCCATTTTAAATTCTAATAGCTTTCTTATAATATTAAATGGCCTTTCTTCAAACCTTCACCAATATTTTTTAATATACTTTCTGCTATTTTTATTTTAACAACTCTTTAATTAAGTACCCCAATTTCTTACATTTTCGAATGGCATTGATTGCAAAAGGCCTGAATTCGAAAAGCAATTAAAGTTTCTCAGTGAGTCTTTAATCTTATGTAATTTTGTTTAGATTTTTTGTCATTTAGCTATATTTTTAAAAAAATGCATAAAGTCATACGTAAATTCGAGGAGAATTTTTAAAATAATCGTTTGACACGACCTGCAGAGTATGCCTATTTTCTTTTTGTTCTTTCTTGAGCAACTCCATGCCCAAAACCATGAGCATTCCACAAAGCGTTGTTCTCTAATTAACTAACCGCCATCCTCTGGTACAAACCCTCACACGCCCACCTATCACATATACACTCACACCCACGTACACACAAATGCATAAAAAGATGTCAAAATGTAAGCTAAGGTTTGAAAAAAGGAGATTGAAACAAAACTCCATACAACGTTATGCTATCATTCATTTTTACAGCACCTTGCTCTCAAATGCGTAAGAACATGAATAATATGTTTGATTTAGGAATATCTCAATTTTCGCGCATCATATCAATGTGGACATAACAATTAACATTGGCCGACGTGACAAACGCAGTCTTTTTCAGTGGTTCAAGATATCGTGATATTACTCGATTTGACATTTTCCGAACCTAGAAATGTTCTTTCCGATGAAGCTTTTTTCTTGATTCGTGTTCCTATGGGGTCCTAGAACAAATTCAGCTTGGTTGCCAAAAGTTGCCGTTTGGGCAATTTTGCTAATTTGCATAAATCCAAAATGGCCGCCAGATGCCATCTTGAAAACCTAACTTTTGAACCCTGTCCACAAAATGATGGGTAATGACTTGTTTTGGGGGTTTAGAGATGTGTAGAACCGATTTCTGTAATCAATTTTGGAATATAAGGTCATCTTCAGGTCAAATTCAAGATGGCCGCCAGATGCCATCTTGAAAAATTGACTTTTGTTCCCCTTGCCCCAAAATGACCAGTAATATCTTTATTTAGGGGTTTTGGGGGGTGTAGAATCCATTTCTGCTTTCTATTTTGCAATATAATGTCATCTTCAGGTCAAATCCAAGATGGCCGCCATCTTGAAATATCAATTGTTGAACCCTTTGCCCCAAAACATGAATAATAACTCTATTCATGAGTCATTTGGTATGTTGATTCAATTCATGCAGTTATTTTGCACAAAGGATAATCTTCAGATCAAATCCAAGATGGCCGCCGACCGCCATCTTGAAAAATTACTGTCCAAGGCTTATACGTGTTAGAACTAATGTAAAAGGATTTCAGTAAGAATACTGAATCTTTTTTTAAATAATTATCAAGTTCAAGGTCAAGGTGAAGTTCCATCATAGATGTCAGATTTCAACATTTATTGCTCAACTTAGAATGAATCCTCTTTAGGTTTGGGCTATGGTCCATTTCGAGTGTATTTTTATTTTTTAAGGTCCATCCATACTAGTCTCTAGAGCAAATTTTTACAGATGAAGGAGGATGGCGCTGAGACACGTTTATATAGAGATGCTATCCTAGCCTTCCTTCTAGGCCTTTGGTCTGCCAATTTAGCATTCCGTTTATTTTCTGACGTCTTTACCCCTGTACTTAGTAGCTCTCCATAGAATGGCGACTATCATCTACACCTTCAAAAGTGTTAGTGTCTATGCCGGCAAGTTTTATGTCACGTTTGCAGGGGTCTTTATAACGGAGGTGTGATCTACCGATGGGGTGAGACCAATCACACAGCTCACCTTACCTTGGCGAATCCAAGAAGGGATTCGCCAAGGTTTCATGCGGCAAACATGCCCCAACCACCTGAGGTGCCTTTGACTAAGGAGCGAGAATAAACTGTTCAGCAGGTACGCTGAAGGGCCTCTATATATTTCACTTTGTCCTGCCATTTAACGTGCTTGATACGTCCGAGGCAGCTGACATGGAAGGTGTTTAGCCACTTTTCTTGGTCGGCGTGCTTTTTCCAGGACTTACTTCCGTGCAGGAGCTTGGCCATGACTGTGACAGATTTTACAATCCTGATGCTTATATGCTGGTCCTCTGAAAGGGGGCAAGAGACATATAGTCGGTCCAAGGTAGGTGAGGAGTCCACCACAACCAGACAAGTGTGTGCTGTTGATATACACATCTGGAGGACAGTCGGTGTCTAGAGTCTATCAGGATTTCTGACTGTCTCACAGGCTGATGGATGATCCAAACCCTTTACATGCACAGGACAGGCAGCTGTTATGTATATTCCTCTTGAGAGGCAGGGGCGACATCGTTTCTGTGAAACATTTCACGATTGAGAACAATCCTGACCGTGGAACAGTCTTGGGGGAGCCTATCTTCTGCAGGAGGCTAAAGAGTGCACTCCAGCTGACCAAGTCAATGGCTCTTGTCAGGAGGAAAATTCCAATAATAATTATAAAGGAAGTTAATAAGTTAACTAATTTTTTTGACAAAAAATTAAGGAGAAATCACTTTTTAATTCAAATAATACTTTAAAGTCATTTCACTGGAAAAATATGGTTGCACAGAAATAAAAAAAGGATCAAAACTCCCGAAATCATAGCCCAAACCTTGAATGGTTTCATTCTAAAGTAAGCGGTTGATGTCGAAATCTATCAACCATCTGACCATCTTAGACATGACTTGACCTCGAACTAAAAATTGAGTGATTAAAAGAAATGAATCATTCTCACTGAAATCCCCTTACATGAGCTCCAATACATAACAACAACCTTATTAGGGAGAGCACTTCTTCAAGGTTCAATAGTCTCGGAAGTAGTTTTTTTTTTCTTAATATGGCGTTTAGTGATGGCGTTTAGTGGTCATGTTGGATTATTTTGACCTGGAGATGATCCTATATTGCAAAATTATTAACAGAAATGGAATCAACATACAAAATAAATCACGAAAAGAGGGATTATTCATGATTCTGGGACAAAAACATGAGAATTAATAAAAGAAATGAGTATTCTTATTGATATCCCTTTACATTAGTTCTAACACGAATAAGCCTCGGAAAGTAATTTTTCAAGATGGCGGGTGGCGGCCATCTTGGATTTGATCTGAAGATTATCCATTATGCAAAATTACAGCATGAATTGAATCAACATACCAAATGACTTACGAATAGAGTTATTATTCATGATTATGGGGCAAAGAGTTCAAAAGTTGATATTTCAAGATGGCGTCATATGGCGGCCATCTTGGATTTGACCTGAAGATAACATTATATTGAAAAATAGAAAGCAGAAAGAGATTCTGCACAACCCAAAACCCCTAAACAGAAGTATACTCGTCATTCTTGGGCAAGGGGATCAAAAGTCAATTTTTCAAGATGGAATCTGGCGGCCATCTTGGATTTGACCTGAAGATGACCTTATATTGCAAAAATGATTACAGAAATCGGTTCTACACATCTCTAAACCCCTAAAACGAGTTATTACTCATCATTTTGTGGACAGGGGTTCAAAAGTTAGGTTTTCAAGATGACATCTGGCGGCCATTTTGGATTTATGCAAATTAACAAAATTGCCCAAACGGCAACTTTTGGCAACCAAGCTGAATTTGTTCTAGGACCCCATAGGAACACGAATCAGGAAAAAAACTTCATCGGAAAGAACATTTCTAGGTTGGTGTATTGAGCCTATGAGACTGTCAAATCAACTATATGACCTCCATCTCCCTCGCATGTGATTGTCATGCAAGTAAAAAGATAAATCATTATTTTGATCTTTATCAGTTGCATTAAGTATTAGTTTGCTTGCTGTTAATTAGTAATTAATCTTCCGAAGCGAGTGTAGTAGGCCAATACCCAAGAGGGTTATGTTTAATCAGACTGATAAAAAGCATCTATTGCATTGTGCTTGAACTAAATTCATTTCTTCAGGTCAGCGGGATCAATAGCTATGGGTTTTCAAAAATGGCAAAAAAATACAACTAAATTGTTTAACATGACAAGCATCCCACCAGAAAGGACTTTGGACTATAGTTGAAAGGAAAAGGTCAAGGGTGGCATTATCATTTTAAAACTTTTTTTTTTTTGGGGGGGGGGATGATAAGCATTGAAAAGGGCTTGAAACCTATGTGAAAAATCTTGCGATCTCCATTTTATGTTCTGTGGTAGTTATGACACGTAGCGTGCAAACAGAAATTCCATACAAATATTAATATTTTATGCGTGTACCTTTTTCCATTGCTTGAAGGTCAAGTCCACTCCAGAAATGTTGATTTGTATAAAGAGAGACAAATCAAACGAACATAATGCTGAATAATTCATCAAAATCTGATATAAAATAAGAAAGTTATGACATTCAAAAATTTCGCTTATTTTTTTCACAAAACAGTGATATATGACGTGCAAATGATACAGTAGATGATATCCGTCGCTCACTATTTCTTTTGTTTTTATTGTTTGAAATTTTAAGTGTTATGCTTGTCTTGTTGGTTTTTTCTCCACTTATTCAAATAAACTTTGTGTTTGGATGGACTTGTCCTTTAAGGATAGATAATTCTTCTCGATATCACTATTCAAATAAATATATATGAAGATTTTATTGAATTAAATAAATGAAAATAAGGCTTACAAAATAAAAATTATTCTCGATATTCTTTAAGGTGATGAATTTCATCAAAACAAGTCTAATGTAAGATCTAGGCATTTGTTATTTACATCAATACAGATGGAAAATGATATCATATTTTGTGGTATGGTAGTTTGGGTATGTTTGATAGCATGAGCGACCCTCAATCATTTTAGGACATGGAGGGGTGGGAAAGATGTTCACGGTAGACGAACTTACATGTTGTAACTTTATTAAGGCTAATTGGTTAGTTCAGGCCTACCAATTATTGCACGTGATACAAAAAGGCGTGATGCCGGTCTTGTAAGAAAAAAGCTTAAGAGCATTTTGATACAAGCAAATAAGCAATCTAGTCTCACCAACAGAAGATTACCACACCAATAATAGTCTTTAAAATTGCTGACAAGCACTATTTTCCACTATCAAGTATCGATAGCGTGGTAGAGTTGGATTGTGTGACGTTCACATTTGCATGAACAAGTAAGTTCAGAATGGAGTCACTGGTATGATCAAACCCCATCAAGAAAGCAAATGTTTATGTTACTGACATGCTTCAGTCAATGATGTTGACCCATGAGACTTTGCTTTCAAGATAATTCTCAAGTACCTCCTTACACAATATTTAGGACATTTACATTCTTGAACAATCGTAATCATCATGATCATGTTGATTATTTGGGATGATATTTGAAATGATGATTTTATTCGGCCATCATCATCAAGTATGCATGAACTTCTAAGGAGGTTCATTTTCACTTTTGTTTTGTTTCATTTCCAAAAATGGAAGGAAAGGGGAGAATGGAAGTGATAGCCTAGTCCTTTAATTAGCATGATTAAAATAAAGTTGGTTGATCGAAGTTTTCTTAACCAACGTTGGGTTATATACCCATCATGCTTATTGCCTAAAGTGTGTTTGTCACTTGAGTTTGGGAAAGTAGAAATTGTGTTGTTTCTCACTGATCAATAATCAATGCACATGAGATTATGTTTGAATAAGATTAAGTAATCCTGACAGGAATTTAATGAAGAGGTAAGTCTTTCCCCAAATCAATTCGATTTATTAAACTGTTGGTAATTATTGATCAACTGTAGTAATGGATGAGCAGAATTTCTTGACACGAATTGGTGGATGTTTAGTAAATTCCAGCAATTTAGTGCGGCAACAAATTGTTTTGATCGACGGAACGCCACAAAGCTTTTAGCAGAGAGTAATAATTGAAAGTTGTGCTTCTTTGTGAATTATCTTGCAGTTATCTCTTGGTTTCTCTCGCCCGTCTTCTCTGGTATCATCTCGTCTTGTATATATGGCCTTCTCTATTTCACCGTCTTGAAAAGGGTAAGATATCATAATAAAAAATCCAAAGTTCTTTGAAATATGATTAATCAAAACAATCACTCTCTGTATACGAAAGCAAATAAAAGTACGAATTATTATCAGATACCACAATGGAGTGAAATAAAGCAAGACCGTGTAAGCGGCGGCGGGGGGGGGGGGGTCTCTTGTCGGAAAATTTTGTCTCATTGATAGATAACAGAAGGCCATGAAAGAAGAGTGGATCGACATCCACCTCCTTGAAAATTCGACAAGCCTAATATGTTTCCAAGTCCATTATGAAATCTCATTTTTTTGCTGTTTTTTGTAAAAACTCCTCCTCCACGTGCCTTGGTTTTTCCGGCACATTTATGGATATAGAATTGAGGAGAAGAAAAAGCAGTAATGATGATGTCATGAGCATACCTTTTGCTTAAGTAGTTGGAATATTTTAATTGATACTGTAATCAGTATTTGACCTTTTTTGCAGGACAATCCTTTGGATTGGGGTATTTACACTGTTCCAGTCTGGTACTTTATTCTCATCTTTGTCAACTTCTTTTCCATATTCTACGGATCATCAATATGTAAGTTTATGGAAGCGATTTACCAGGATGATCCATAGGGGGCAAGGGACGGTTGGCCTAGTATTATTTTTCAAGTATTGAAAAGATGATTAATGAAAATAAAAGAATGATATAAAAAAGGAGATTCAGAATAAATACATTTATATCAGCGCTCTTGTCCAGGTGAGGTCACAGTGACGTAATATGTTGGCCATGAGCCCCCCCCTTTTTAAATTACACTGGCACAACGCCATGGACTGACCCACACAAATGCCTTGAAACTTATACCCCTTTCATATTGCCCTCTTCATTTTTCACCGGCGAACTTCTCCGACTCGCATTCCTCACTTCCCCGGGGAAGAAAAACATGTAGGGGAAGGCGGGGTAAGTTGTGACACTTTTTGCATTTTGCATGTTAGAACTGATATGACTAGTAATATTGTAGAAATAAGTACCTTGCCTTTAAATTTGATTCTTGGGAAATCTTTTTACCAATATATAACTTTCTACCCCCACACTGAAAGTCATCGTGACTTTCGAAAAAAAGGGATGTCAAATGGCTCAACTTGCCCCATCTGTGGGGTAAGTTGTGCCACCGTCTGGGGTAAGTTGTGCCACAAAAGCTATGTACAAAATGTATGCGGGAAGAACCAGGATGACAATTTTTCATATAAAGTCTTTTCATTTGCTAATTCTCTACAAATACTAACATCTTCGAAAAGTAAAAGAAGTGTCATGTGAATTTGCTCATTTCTGCATGCATATCAATGGCTTTTTACATTTCTTAATATTTTTATTATACATCACCATACGAATTACCATGGCTGAACTTGCCCCGTGTTGATTTGGCTTAAATTACCCCAGTCCAAACTTATTGCGATATTTTCACAGCCACACATTTCTTATGCATTCATCATGTATGACAAGAATGAGAATTCATATCTGGACAAACAATATTGTTGTTATTTCTATAATATATTTAAAGACATGTGTGGGTAAAAAGCACTTATCTATTTTACACCCTTTTTTACTTTTTTGGCTGATATTTGTATTTTTCCTTCTAAAAAAGTAATTTTTGTCTTGAAACAAAGTGGTGGGGTTAAGGGTTATGCAATGGTTCATCAATACATGACACCACAACAATGTCTGACTCATTCATTATTAGCCTGGGGGTGGTGGCTCAACTTGTCTCTATGCTCAACTTACCTCGCTTTCCCCTACCCTTTCGCTCTGACATTTCTTCCCCGGCGAAAGTCAACGGGCGATTGCAGAACAAAACGAAAGAAAATTGTAAACATTACTTCTTACCTATTACAAAAAGGTATAAAAACGTACTTACAACATATTTATGAGACAAAACATAGAAGGAAAAACAACATATTTTGGAAGTATTACGAGAAAAACAAACAATATCCCCATTTTTACATTTTAGCGCATTTTATACATGTAAAAAGTGCTTTTTGATAAATATTGTTACTAAAAAAATATGTTCCAGGGTATCTACTTGACCATAGCATTCAGCTGAGCTTGCAACTATCACGCGCGGAATCTCGGTACAGGGGACTTCGGGAGAGAAACAAATTGACCTCTGATGACATTGAATAGAAGTTCTCTGGTTTGCGTTCATACTGGCTGTTTCACCTGCGAACTTCACCGGTGAAAAGTTTTCCCAGTGAAGTTCTCCACCTTTAGAGGTGGAGAAGTTCGCCGGCGAACTTCACCGGTGAAGTTCTCCTGTGTACCTTTCATACTGGACACTTTCCCCTTCACTAGCGAACTTCACCGGTGAAAAGCGCAATATGAAAGGGGTATAAAACGTATCATTATGTGACGGGATACTTTCTTCTCATTTTTGTTATATTGATTGGTAAGAATTTGCCAAAATATTGCCGTTTTTCTTTTTAGTTTTTCCTTCTATGTTTTGTCTCATAAACCAACAGCAGCAACACCAATAACAGCTGCTTCTACTTATACCACTCCGTGCTTCTTCTAATCCCTGTTTAATATGTGGATCACTTGCTTTAAAGGAGGGCAACTTCTTTCAAAAAATTTAACTGGTTTAGAAATTCGCTTTCTACTGCGCTAATACTTCTTTTTCTGTAATCACATTCCCTAAAATCGTTCCGAATCTGTTCCTCCCATTGAGTAGCAATGTATTCCATTTTTTTGTCATTCCAGTGTTCGGATTCGATGAGATATGGATCGTTATGGTGATCTCAATTGGAAGCGGATTGGTTATTGCTGGATTTGGTTACTTCTTTATCATACCCTGGATTAAAAATAGAGTTACAAGTAAGTTCATGGAAACTCGTCATTACGAATTCAATATTGGAAGCGTCGTGTTAACTCTTTCCTTGTGATCAGAGGGTCTTGTGTTTATATCCCTATACGGCCTATTTTGCAAGGCGTCAATCCACACTTTGCCACTCTCCACCTAGGTATTAAATATCATTCTACCGGATACCCATTTGAAAAATGGGTATCCGGTAACATGCGAAAGTCTTTGTAGTATGCCTAGCAATTGAGTCTTGAAACTCGTGCAGGAATGCTCCCAGGGAGTGGAATGAGTGTGCTCGGACGTGAGGATCCTAAAGACCATCCCACACCTTACTCCAAAATAAAGGCTTGCAATCTTTCAAAAATATTAGTATTCTTTCAATTAATTTTAACCTTAAATAAAATTATATGTTCCATTCACATTTACAGAAAATAACAAAATGCGATAACTGTATCCGATTTCATTTCAGAAATGAAGGAACAGGAGAAACTAGAATTAGCTGAGGAAGGTCAGTCCCGGAATGATCAAGAACAAGAGACTGAATTAAAAGGTGAGGCTGTCGTGTTTACTCATTTTACTTAATATCATGAATATTATGAGTATCCTGTATCACTGAGAATGAGGATCAAAAATCAAAACTGTTGGAAAAATTGTGCAATGATTAATCAAGGATATAGATAGTATTGGATGCACTAATGGTAGTATTTCTAGGACTATGAACAATCAAATCAATATGTTGATAACTAGTGATATCTTGATTGTTAATGATAATTGAAAAAAGATTTGATGATAATAATACTGATAATTAATATCTAAAAATTACATAAGTAATGAAAATAAAATAAAATAATGGTAGTGATGATGATTATATAATTATAATAGTAATATCGATCATCATCATCCTCATCATTTCCTTCATAGTAGTTATGATCTTGAGAATAATGTTGATGACGACAATAATAATCGTAATACTAAGAATAAGGATAAAGTTACTATACTAATAGAAATGACGTCCTTTCTTACCATATGCAAGGTTTGCCAAATGGAAACTGCGATGGTGACGCAGCCTCGCTAGAAAAGAAAAATCCTGACGACCCTGATGCTATTTTGGTCCCAGAACATCCGATAGCCAGCGGCTTGTCTGCCGAATTCACAAACGGAATGGGTAAGTCATAGGACTATACTGTCATCCGATTACACAATATTTAGAAGAAAACATTATCAAACATGTAATATATCATCTTTGATCGATGGCAAAGAAGAAATATTTACTTCCATTGAAATTTGTGTTGCTTATAGAGTCAAGTTTATATATAAGCTTTGGATAATTGTTTTATTTGGAGTAGTAGTTCTAGTAGAAGAAGTAGCATTGGTCGCAGTCCTAGTGGAGGTAGTGATCTCGGATAACTATACCAGAGAAACTTTGATAGTGATGCCAACCCTCCCGATATCATCTGGACGTTAATTGCGCCACTCGCGGTCATACGATCGCACTTTTTACCCTCCCAACGTTCATGCTCTGACCAAATTGAAATGAGAAGTATACGTCATTGTAGGAATAAATACCATTAAACCTATCATAACTGGTATCGTTTGCGTCAAAGATATTGCTATCCTTGTTATCGTCAATATTGTTATTCAATATCATATTTCTATTCATCATTATTGTCACATCAACGATGCGACTTTCATTTTGTGCTTTATCATTGCATTTCCTACAGCTAAACCTGCTTACACGTCATCGGAAACAGTTGAGATGGACATCAACTCTGAAGATGAGGACAGTTCCGATAAATGGCTCGTAAAGAAGGGCTCTAAAGAGTGGGAATCAGTCAAAGATTCGATTGAAGTTCGCGCCATTTGCTCCCCGCTGCAGGTTGTATCAGCCTGCTTCGCCGCTTTCACACATGGAGGCAACGATGTCAGGTAAGCCAAGAGCAGTTGGAAGCGTAGACCGCAGGCAATGTCTATCCCTTAATCGAACTGCCATCCTGGGAATATCTCGCTAATCATTCACAAAAATTTGTTGCACAAGTTAGGCTGAACGATATGCTTTAGAGGATTGAAAGGTAAAGGTCTGCAGCAATTTATATAGTTTTATAGTTGTTATATTTACCATATCCTCTCACATTATTCACTATGATTCGTTTTTTTTAATCAAACATTGTTGATTATACATTATGTCCTCTTGATATCAAAAGAATATGTTGGCATATCATGCCCTTTCATCCAAATCATAATGCTGTATTTTAAACATTCAAATTCCTCCCACTCTCATCATTTTCAATCCTACACATATCTCTATTCAGTGGCGGACCGTGACCTGGAGGAGACAAAGCATTGGAGGGGCACAGCATTGTTCACAAACAATACAGTGCCCCTCCAATGAATTGTCTCCTCCGGGTCACGGCCCGCCACTGTCTCTATCGTTGTAGATCAGCATATTTTCACTATTCCTTTATTGCTTGGCAAAGAAGAAACTCTATTTCCGGTTTTCTCTTGCATTTTAATTCTTCAGTAACGCCATCGGACCCCTGATCAGCATCTGGACCATCTTTACCACCGGTTCCGTGGACCAGGAGACCTTAACCCCTGTATGGATCCTTTTTTACGGTGGTGCAGGCATCTCACTCGGTCTCTTCCTACTCGGCCGTCGCGTCATCAAGACTATCGGCGAAGACCTCACTCCAATGACCCCGTCAAAGTAAGTTTATCACGGGTTGTTATATGGCAAGTGTATACTTAAATTCTCTGTTTTCAAAACACAACTACGTCATGAACATATATATTATTGCAAATATTTGAATAATAACTTTGTACTAGTATATCATGGGAAAAATTGTCACTAGCACTGTTGGACCAAGGTCTTGACATATGTTTTCTTTTTTGTCTTTCTGATTGTACAATATGTTTCCAAAAAAAAAAGTTTGGGAGGGAGTATGAGCGTGAGATTGTGAGGAACTGGTGTATGTGTGGTGTGTGTGAGTAATTTGGTGTGTTTGAGGGTGTGCCTGGTGCATGAGGGTGTGTATGTATGAGGGGTGACTGTCATAAAGAAATTAACAGAGTGTGGACGAGTATTGTTTTTTTTTATCAAAGTTTGTTGATAGGAGAGACTGAATAGAATAATATGTACTGTATTTCCAACGCCTGGAATTGAAGAAACATCAATCAACCCTTTCTCCTTTCAGTGGCTTCTGTGTCGAGCTCGGGTCAGCTTCCACGGTACTTCTAGCATCAAACCTCGGTATCCCTATCTCAACTACCCATTGTCAAGTTGGTTCCGTCTGTGGTGTTGGCTGGCTGAGGACGCGAAAGGCTGTTGATTGGCCTCTGTTCTCAGGGATCTTCTTTGCCTGGGTGGTGACCCTCCCTGCCACCATGATGCTTAGTTCTGGTTTGATGGGGTTCCTGCAGCATGCCGTTCCTGGAAGCTGTGAACTTATTCCTATCCCTGTCATGAACACTACTACAACCGCCATGGCATCGACCCTTGGATTGATCTAAGTTTATACACATTATCCTAATGACTGTAGACTATGGTCAGAAGGACCAATCTGTCAATGTTCGGAGGCTTCCTGGTGGAACGATGGTTCTTCATCTGCCAGGCTAGATTCGAAACCAATTTGTTGTCCTCAAGTCTCGTTTTACAATAGGCCTACTGGAGGCTATTCGTTCGCTATCCTGCCACAATTTCGTAGGTATTTCACACTCTATAATCTGGCAATTTCCGATGATGTATTTCCTATCCCTATGATAATTATAGACATTGTCAAACTTACTATTCTACTGTTATGTGATTACAAATCAAATTGCCATTCGTAGCTTTAACTTGGGGTGTCGGAAATATGAAAGATATTGCACACTTTAGTATAAGGTAATTTTTTTAGTATTTTATAAAGTGAGATTTTGCAAAGATCATGGCATTGCTCTAATGGTGTTTTTAGAACAGGATTGTTTCCTTTTATTGAAAAGTCCTCAAGGCTTATATTGCGCCTCATGTCAAAATTCTATCGAAATTTATGTTTTAAAATGAGTCTCTCTAAATCATATGCAGTAATGTATATTCACTTGTTTGAAATACATGCATCAATTAAAATAAGTACTTTCTGAAGAAGATACCCCAATTGTCATGAAATGATACGATTTGCTAAAACTCTGAAAATACCTTTATTTAGAGCAAATCATGCGAAAATGGACTTAGTTGAATTATACTATGTAAGTAGTCAATGAAGTTGACAAGGTACAATTTCTTTATTAGATTCCATCATGCCCTTCAGTTTACTTCGTGTCATAATTGTCATGGTAAAAACACCCTCTCTAAAGACTGTCTTAAACAAGTTCCGTCTATTGGTTGTTTACTCATAATTAATCCTACTTTCACAAGCAACCAGGTAATATATAGACCTACACTGTAAAAACTATTTCGACATCGACTTTACACACACCAGACCAAAGCGATACTACAGTACTACACCAAATATGTATTTAAACATCACCAGACTGTGAAAATCGATTTGATTCTCCTTGCAGTGTTGTGTTAAATCTACACCACTGTATCTTTAGTGTTTAATTATGTAGTAGGTCCATGGGTGTAAATAGTTACCACTCGAGTAGGTAATTTGATATAAGCTATTGAGGAAATACCTGAAACGACTGAGACTTCAAAGGTCCATCACTTGCTCTACAGCGTTCAACAGTCCATGTGAATTTTTTTAGGTTTTTTCTTTAAGCACGAGGATTACAGTTTGTAGTCGACTTCTTCAGTTTATAACTATCGTATCTTGTATTCTACAATTCCTTCCATAGACAGAAATGGACAGGGTCTGTTATTATCTCAACTAAAATGATACTTCTTTTTTATTCAAAACGGTAACAGAGAGAGAAAAAAGGAAAATGAAGAACAAAAACAGCTGCGACCTAATGGTTAGCAAAGCAATTCTGATTTTGATCAATAAAATGTCATATAAAAACGCACACAATTATTATATTCCAGTTATTAATTTGGTCAATTTGTCATATTAAACAGTCATGACGATCATAGTGATATCTTTTTCAGCTGTACTGCCTGAGTTTATGAAACGTATTGGTCAACATTTAAGTTTGGTCCAATCTGCAAGAGAGTGTTGCATTATGAAGTGTGTGAGTCTTAATGTTGTGTATTTTTTATGACAATTGTAGGATTTTTACATTGGATGGAGAAGATCCACTGTATATTGTCCAAACGTATCATTGAGGAGGGGGTAGAGACAGAGAAAATTAAAGAATAGAAAAACGCTCCTTGAAATGTGAATCTAATAAAGTAACAAATAACTTTCTTAGTTCTTTGCAGAAGGGCAAATTTTGGGGTTGACCCGAGATCTGTCTTTTTTGTAATGATAGACCATTATTTTTCATATACAAAATCAACTAAGTTCATCATTTAGATGTATTTCGAAGTGTTTGTATAGGAATTGTATATATTTTGTATATTGAGTTATATATATTTATGTAAGCCAAGCTATAACGATATATTTTATATGAAGTTACATTGTTTGTGTATGTAAAATAAACAGCAAAATAGTACTCTAGTGCTATGACACTTGGTAGTTGTTTTGTTTTGGTGAATATCAGACAGATGTTTCTTGTTGCAACATAGAATTGATAAAGCGTTTGAAACTATACTAGGGCCCCGTTTGATAAAAGTTACTACTATGGCGACTTTGCCATCTAATGGTATCTTTCATGGAGTCCTTGATTTTGATTGGTTGATGAGCATTGTTGCCATGGTAGTTGGGCGGCAGTGTTACCAATATGATTGTAACTTTTATGAAACGGGGCCTAGGAAGTTGAGTGCTGTAAAAAGATGAAAATTAGAGAGGGGAGGTGACTGCCATAGAGTTGTAGGGAGGAAGAGAGGGAGTAAAGGTGGGAAAGCGAAAGCAGGAGAGAAAGTGTATGTGTGTAATAGGTAGATATAGACAGAAGGGGTAGAGTGATTTAGGGAGGGGGAGAGGGGGAGGGGAGGGAAAGAAGAAAAATAGTGAGCGAGAGAAAGTAAAAGATAGACAGAAGGGGAGAAGGATTGATCGAGAGAGAGAGAAGGTGTGTATGTGTGTGATAGAGACAGAAGGGGAGAGTGACTGAGAGAGAGTGAAGGTAAGAGAGGAGGGGGCGGGGGTTGGGAGAGATAAGATTTATCTGAAGTATAAAAATTTGGAAATGATATATATCCCCAAACATTGAAACATATCGTACACACACGCTCACACACCTTTCCATCTCCCACACACTCCCCTCTATCAAGACTTCATTCTGAATTCGGTAGAAAGTAATAGCAAAAAACAATATCAGTTTAAATTTTGAGAGTGTGAACGTCTGCTAGCACACACACACACACAATACTTCA